>NC_056737.1:305175982-305305982 GCF_019279795.1 Protopterus annectens
TAAGAATGCAAGGTGATCTTTAACATGGATCGTACATTAGTATTTATGACAATGGATTATCTGAGCACGTCATATGCTGTTATACTTCCTGTACAACTGGTTTGCCCTTTTTTTGGTTTGTTTTTCATTAAGGAAAGTGTTAAGTACCCTTAAGGCTGGAAAGCTACATTTCCTCAGTACTAGGTTTCATTGTCTCTCTCTCTCTCTCTCTCTTTAGACACACATGCATATATATATATATATATATATATATATATAATATATAGGTTCATAGGTTCATACTAGGCTATCTGCCCTAGGGAATTTATAAGCCTAGCCACAATGTGTTTGGCTTTCGCCACCCATTTTAAATTTATTTTGCTATGCCCTTTTTCGAGGTTAGTATACTATGCCTCTGTCTAACAGTGACACAGAAGTGATACCCGGGGTAAACCTATGATCTCCCATCCACTCAGCAAGATTCCTCTTGAAGAGAGTCAATGAGGGACTCTGCCTAACCTGGACTGGGATTTTATTCCAGAGTGATGGGATCCTCTGGGTTATGAATCTGTCCCTCCAGCATGTCCTATTTATTTCAGTGCTGAGGTTCAAGTCTCTCAAGCGCGTAGCTCGATGGGATTTGGATTTTCTGAGGTGCAGCATGTCCATTAATTCCGGGTTGGACATGGCTTTATACATCAGGTACAGATCGCCTCTGAACAGGTGGTATGCCACTGAGTAGAGCTGGAGTTTCTTTAACCGGGCAGCATATGGCATCTGTTTGAGCCCTTTGATCCTCTTGGTGAGGTACTTTTGGGGTCTTTCCAGTTGCTGCGGGTGTCTGGTAAGGTACATCCCAAAAGGGGCATTATACTCAATTATGGGCCTGATGAGGGATGAGTAAAGAGGCACGATGACGTCCCCTGATCTAGATGTGAATCCCTTCATGATTAGGTGGGCTATATAAAATGTTTTTCTAACCACTTTTGCCACGTGGTTGTCAAATGAGAGATTGCTATCAACTTGGGTCCCCAGGTCCCGAATTACTTCTTCTGTACTTAATGGATTATCACATATGTGGTAATTTGTGGGCACTTTGTTTTTGCCAAAGGGGATGACTATACACTTTTTGGCATTTAGCTTGAGGCCATGGCTCTGGCACCAGTTGTCTGTTTCTATGAGGCCCTTTTGGAGGATGCTTGTGTCAGCTGGAGAGTCGATTATGGCGCCCAGTTTGCAGTCATCTGCGAACTTGGTCAGCCACAGTCCTTCCGTGTTGGCCTGTACCTCCGAGAAATATATACCGAACAAGAGAGGTACCAGGACTGAGCCTTGTGGGACACCACTTGTAACTGGTTTGGAGTCTGACATGGCTCCAGCAATTCTAACCATGTGGGTTCTGTCCTTGAGCCAGTTTGCAATCCATCTAGTGACATAGGGGTTTATATTTAAGCTGGTGAGCTTATCTATAATGCCCGAGTGGGGTATTGTATCGAAGGCTTTTGCGAGGTCCAGGTAGGCTGTGTGGACCTTCTTCCCCTCGTCAATGGCCTTGGTGACTGTTTCAAAGAAATCAACCAGGTTTAAGAGGCAGGATCTGCCCTTAACAAATCTGAACTGGGTAGGATCCAGTGTTTGTAGGTCCCCAATATCTTTATTTATGAGGTCCATGATGATCCTTTCCATAGCTTTGCAGACTAAGCTAGTCAGGCTTATGGGGCGATAGTTTCCAGGATCTGTTGAGGCACCACCTTTATAGAGAGGGACCACTGTTGCTGTACGCCACTCTTTGGGCACATATCCTGTAGTAAGGCTGAGATTGAACAGTAGTTTTATGTTTGGGTTTAGCTCTTCTTGGAGTTCATGTAGGACGCAGCCTGGGACATCATCTGGTCCCATTGATGCTGTGTTTTTTGCTTTGGAGAGGGCGGCTCTTACCTGAGCATCTGAGATGTCACGGGGGCAGCACTCTGTTGGGATAGATATTTGCCCTATTGGTCAGGGGGGGGGGAGTTTGCACTGAACCTGTCAGCTAGGATGTTGGCAATGTCTGTGGGTTCGGTGTATTTTTTGTCATTTTGGACTAATTCTGAGCATATCTGGGAATTACCACCCAGGTTCCTAACATAACTAAAGAAAGCCTTGTAATTATCCTTAGTGTCCTGTGCAATTTTTCTCTCGAAGCTGGCCTTAGACAATTTTATGTGTGCCCGTAGTTTTTTGCTAATACTGATAAGTGATGCCTTCCCTTTTTAGGATTTTGCTCTATCATTTAGTAGCTTCCTCCTTCTATTGTATAGTTTGTTTATGGCTGGGGTCCACCAGACAGGATGTCTGCCTTTGGAGGACTGGGTTTTGGTTTTATTTGGGATCGCATGATCCATGCATTCCTGAAGGTGTTCATAGAATGCATTTATAAAGGATTCTGCGGTCTGGGCCGTATTTTCCACAGGCCCGGGGGCTTTGAAGGATTCCACCTCAGTTTTGAGGAGTGTGAAATTTGCTTTAGAGAAGTTTTTCACTGTGGTTTTCTGGGCAGAGGGTGGGGTCGGGATGTGAATATCCAGTGAGATTAGTTTATGATCTGATCTTACCAGTGAGGGATACACTTCTGGTCTGGAGCATAGAGTCCCCATGTTGGTGATGATCAGGTCCAGTATGTTTTCCCCTCTTGTGGGAGTGGTAACAAGTTGTTCCATAGCATTTGAGTTTATAAATTCTAGGAACCTTTGGGCTAGGGTGTTGGAGCTAAAGTAATGCTCCCAGTCTATGTTTGGGTAGTTGAAGTCACCCAATATAATGGTGTTTGGAGAGACCTTCATATTTTCCAGTGTTCTCAGGAAGGCCGAGTGGGGTTCCTGGGTTTGGGAGGGTGGTTTGTAGCAGGCTATAAACTGGAAGGCAGTTTTACCCACTGTTAGTTGCACATGGATAGTCTCTGATGCTTCGTGCTTTGCCACCAACCTGGAGGTGTGGGTATCTTTGATGAATATCGATACTCCCCCTCCTTTTGTGGTTCGGTCCAAGTTTTGGGGCCGAAAAGCATGGTATGAGGTATAACCTGGTAGTGCTGGGGTGCTCTCGGGAGCCCTGAACCAGGTTTCTGTTACTGCACAGATATCGATGTTCTCTATGCTAAGGAGAGTTTTGAGTGCGTGCATCTTAAGGTTTAGACTTCTGGCGTTGAGTAGCATTACTCTTAGTTTGTCATCCCTTGTGATACCTATGGAGGTGGGTTTGTCTTTTGAGCCTTGCCTAAAAAAGGCACTATGGGGGTAGCAAGAGCCTTTGCCAATATCTGAAAGCCCAGGGGTGATAGGTGCAAGCCGTCCCTAGCGAAGCATCGTGGCTTGTCGAGCATGTCATCCCAAGCTGACAGGCATTGGATCCCCTTTGAATGACACCAGTACTTAAGCCAATTGTTGAAATTGATCATCTTGTCTTCATATTGTGGCATCATTCTTGGTGAGGGTAAGATGCTACTCAAGGTCAGGGTCATACCGGCCTGGGCTACATGCTCAGAGAGCTCCTTTATGTTTCTTTTCATGTAGTCCAGGGAGGTACGTCTCAGGTCATTCACACCAGCATGGACAATGACTGAGTCATATTTGTACTTGCCTTGGAGTGACCTGAGTGCTTGTATTATGTGGCGGATCCTAGCGCCCGACAGGCTGCTCACCATGACTCCCTCCTTGTTCAGCCTGGTGAGCGGGACGTCAGTGTGCCTGACGATAGAGTCACCTATTACAAGTGTATCAGGTGTGTTGTTTAGTCTTAAGGGCTGTGACTGTTCGGCACACTGGCTTTGTGAGATATGTGTTGCACGTGTTTTGTTTTGGGGTAGTGGCTGTTTGGGTGTCTGCTTTGGAGGTCTCTGCTGCTTCGGCATATCTTTATTTAGAGCCTCTGAGTATGTTTTTGTGTGATTATGTGTTTGGTTTGCTGTCATGGTAGGTCTATGTGAAACTGGAATTGTAGTGAGTGTGGTTTCCTTCTCCTCCTGACTGGTTATGCCGGTACTGAGTTGAGAGAGCTTAGCCTCCAGTTTGGCTATATGGTTGCATCTCTCACATGTGTTGGAATTTGTTGGGAGGAGGAGAGGGTTGTCTGTGTACATGAGGCAGTTGTAACATTGCCTCAAGATTCCCAGATTCACCAGCTGGACCGGAGAGGAGATTGACAACTGATCTTTGGATATGCTAGAATAATATTGGGAAATCCTTAATAATTGAAAACCAGGGCCAGTGAGGAGTGAGGGTGTAGAGCTTTTAATTTTTAGTGCTGACTTATATAATTGCTTTAGTGAGCAAGTGCCAGGTAACTTAAGTGCAATGTGTTACAGGTAACTTAAATGCAAAAACGACAAACAGTAACTTTCTTTCAAGTGAAACAAGGAAATAAGTACAGTAAGCAATGCAGATATCAGTAGTGATCCACAGAAGCGCTGAAAAGCCGCGTATTAGGTAGAAATAGCATTCCAGGGAAATAACAGGCAAACAAACAACAAGCATATAAACAAAGCTAGATTCAGCAGGCCTGGATCTAGTCTATGCTACAGCAAACAAGGTGTACCAATTTCAGTAAGATACAGTTCAAATATTCAGGCACTATAAACCTTTAACCAGAAATTCCCAGCTCAGAAGGGCAGAGTCCAGCCTCTTCTCCCACAAGAGTGCAGACCACAAACCTTCTTAATGTAAAATAACTGGCCTGAAGCCCAAGTGCTTAAACCAGAACTAATACACTTTAAGAATAAAAGACACTGGGCTCTCAATCAGCAGTTCCCAACTTAGAAGGATGAAAGCTACCTGTCCTGCCACCACAGTGCATGCCACAAACCTTCCTAATGTAAAACAACTGGTCTGAAGCCCAAGTGCTTAATCCAAAAGACTTAGAATGATAGCTACACTTTAATCAAGTTACTACCAAGCAGTAATAAATACAATTGAATACTTTAGAGAATGCCTGGATTAGTGCTCAAGTTACACAAACAAAGCTAGATCCAGCAGGCCCGAATCCAGTCTATGCCACAGCAAACATATATAAAATATATATATATGTATATATATATATATATATATATATATATATATATATATATATATATATATATATTTAGCTATTGATATATACACATGTATATATATATATATATATATATATATATATATATATATATATATATATATATAGTTCCCCTTTAAATGGTTGACTTACCAGAACGTTGACTCCTAAAACAGTGAGACAAAAACAGCCACGATTTACAACAGCAAACTCCCGGAACGGCGAATTTCACCTCTGGGAAACTAACCACTTGGCCACCACTAATGAACTTTGCCTTTGTCTCCACTGTAGTGCAATCACAGAGTTGGCATATTTAGGTAGTGGAGGTATAGGGGGTGAAGCCCCTCACTCTAGTGGATTTTATTTATGTATTATTTTGTTTTTTTCACTATGGTAGGTTTAATTTATGTATTATGTTGTTTTCTGGGAAACTAACTTGTCCAAGATTACAAAAACAACATAATATGCAAATTAAACACACTGTAGTGAAAAAAACAAAATAATACATAAATAAAACCCACCAGACTGGGGGGCTTTTCACCCCCCTACCTAAATATACCAACTCCGAGATCGCAATGCAGTGGAGACAAGGGCAAAGTTTGTCAGTGGTAGCCATGTGCTTAGTTTCCTGGAGGCGAAATTCGCCGTTCTGAGAGTTCACTGTTGTAAATCGTTACTGTTTTCATCTTGTTGTTATAGGAGTCAACGTTCTGGTAAGTTGACCAGTTAAAAGGAAACCAGGAACAACATCCCTGTACTCCTCCTTTATCAGACCCATTATCGAGTACAATGCCCCCTTCAGCATGTACCTTGCCAAGCACATGCAGCAGTTGGAGAGACCACAGAGGTTCCTGACCAGGAAAATCCAGGGTCTCAAACACCTGTCCTATACAGATAGGCTAAAATCCCTGTCCCTCTACTCAGTCTCATACAGGCTGCTCAGAGGTGACATGTGTCTGGCATAAAAGGCCATTTCAGACCCAGCCTTGATGGAGTGGCTGCATATCCGTAAGTCAAACTCCACTCGCACAACCTGCATGCAAGGCCTTAACCTGAACTGTGATATTAATATAACTTGTTGGTGGGATAGATTTGTTCCCAAAGACTCCCCCATCTGTGGAGTAGACTCCCTCTCTATGTCAAGCAGAATACCTCTCTAGCCTTCTTTAAGAGGAACCTGGATGACTGGATGGGAAACAGAAAATACACCCCTGAGATCCTACCTGTGTCCCTGCTAGACAGGGGAAACTAGTCCTGACTTTAAGGGAACATGGGCAGAATTCTTTGCTAGGCTTATAACGGCCTCCGGGCCAATAACCTAGTATCATTCTATCAACCTGTAATCATCCTATGAACCGATATATATATATGTATCACCAAATGCTCTATAAATATATAAATATAAAAAGAGAAATCTTTGAGATCGGATTTAAAAGATTGAAAAAAAAAACAATGCTTTTTGAAACCCATCCTTTGATAACTAAAGATAACTAAATATACCAACTCAAGATCACACAAGAGTGGGGAAGGGCAAATTCCCAAACTCCACTCTACCGCAATCTCAAATGCAAAGCAGTCATCAAGCTGAAAAACAAGGGGGAAAAAATTGCTATTTTGAGTGTTCATTCTTATTGACTTTAATGAAACATATATATATATATATATATATATATATATATATATATATATATATATATATATATATATATATATATATGTATATATATATATATATATATATATATATATGTATGTATATATATATATATATATAAATAGAGAGAGATGTGTGTGTATGTATATTATATATGTTTATATATATATATATATATATATATATATATATATATATTTTTTTTTTTTTTTTTTTTTGCTCTTCACTTAAAGAGCTGAGGGGGAGTGGCACTGGTTCATGGTATAGGCAGAGGACACTTGTTGAGCCAGCTACACTTCTACATTTAGAAGCCTTGTAGCTGAAACAGCTGATGTCCTTAGGCAGTTATTTGCATATATCCCATGCACCTAATTACAGGAGGTTTAAGGTATCACACAGTGAAACTCTAGCTTAGCTTGATTTTTTTTTTCGGTTTTTACTAAATGATTTGTCTGTGTGACCTTTTTTAACCTTTGGTTTGGATGTTAGTTGGGATAGTTTGCAGGCACCTTAATGTATGTGGGCATCAGCTGGGTTAAGATCCTGTGTATCTATACTATATCCAAACAATCTATATTTTCTGTGGTGATGAGGTTATTAAAAAAAAAATGCTGAAATGTGAATATCTGTAGCTGATGGAGTTTGGTTTGAATATATCCATAAAAAAGTAAAAAGTCATGGTATTTACAAGGTGTGTAGCGGAAATACTTGATGTTCACAAGGTGTCAATCCTACAGGCTTAAGATATCACATGCTGGAAACTCTAGCTTGGTTGGGTTTTTTCTTGCAGTTTTTACTAAATGTCTTGTCTGTGTGAATTTTTACCCTTTGGATTTGATCTCTATCATATATAGTGATTGATTTTTTAATGTATTGTATACTCATCATAATTACCTTACTATACAGTGCTGTATAAACATGTTTTAGTTTCTTTGCTTCCCTTACTTAATTCTCTCCTTGGTGAAATTAAGACCAGTCTTTTATTATCAATGCTGTACCCCAGTTGACAGTCCAAACCAAGAAATATCTGAGCATATATTAATAAACCATGACTGCATCTAAGTGTGAAACGTTACCATTTCAGTTTACACTGAAACACACACACCAGCATACCTCTCAACCTCTTACTGCAAGAGTTCTGAATAAAAAATTATAAGTGAGATAAAAAAGGCCCAAAATCTGAGACATATTGTAAGTATATTGCTTGTATAAACTTAAAACAGTTGCTAGAATAACAGATTTTGCATTAGCATGCATTTTCTGAAGGATATAAAGCATGAAACTCAAATGTATATCAGTGTTTAGTGACTGCAATCCTCATTGATTTGCCAGAAAACCACAAACTGTATGAGAAATGGCCCAAAAATATGAGGCAAAAATCTGAACATTCTGCAAAATTCTGGACAGTTGACAGGTATGCATACCAGTGAAACATTATATTGAATTTCTTAAAAGGTCTAAAAATGTATGTAGTAAGACATGCACAGTAAGCTTGTAATACAATATTCATTCAGGTTTTGTTCAGGTTTCACATATACAAAAATTTGTCATCATCCTATGGAATATGGCATTACTCTAAAAAGAACTATAATAACTGTAACTTTGTCATTTAATACATAGACTACAAATCTAATTTATTGAATGAAATAAAAGTATGGTATAAAATACATGCAGTACTGAAACAGAAAGCTAAGTTTTGCCAGAAGCAGTTTTATTATTTGCTTACATTGCAGTCTGACAACTGAAATAAAATGGATCCATGTCAGTCTGTTGAAGGTGATTTTGACAAATGCAAATAAACTGAAACCAGTTCACAAAAACCACTGTCAACAAACATTGAAAAATGCTGGGGGGGGGGGGGGCAAGCCCCCTTCACCTCTCATGTGCGGTCACCTCCTGGAATTATATATACCAACTCCAAGATTGTACAATAGTGGAGAAAAGGCAATCTCCATTTTCATCAAAGGTAGTTTTGTCAAACTGTCTTCTGCATTCGGTGAAATTGTCTTCACTGGATTGATATTCTCCCAAATAAATCAGCTATCCTTGCAGAAAAGAATATTTCCAGTAATTATTGTTATCAGAATGATTCTTCATATAGTTACATGTTTCAAGGGATGTTGTATTTTCCCTGTACTCCTGATAGCCCCCCACATGCCCATTAACTTAATATAGTAAATGTAGGGTTGCACCAACTCTATTTGCAGCAAAACAAGCTTCTCACTTTTCCTCCACAGTAGTACAACCTTGTATTATTATATATTTAATTACTAGGTGAGTAGTCCCCCCACACACACAAACATACATACATACATGGGGAGGTACAGGGAAAGGTATCTCTCGTGTAGACCTATTTATAAGCCATCTGGATCACTCTTAATTGCATTCTAACATGTATACACTCAATCTTTCATTTTCTACAATGCTTTCAAATTGGGTGTCATGTTATGATTTTAGTGCTTGAGTTAAATTCTTGATTTAAACTGGAATTTGGTGGTCTTTTTACTGCAGTTCCTGGTTGTGACGGTCACTGTTTTTTCTCTGTACTCATTTCATACCTGAGGGGTCTAAGTTTTTCTAAATTTCTTTTGCTTGTATTATGCTGGTCATAAAAGTGCTACTTTTGCAAGCACACTAATTCTTAACAATCAGAAAACTGTGCCAGTACTTTATAAAAAAGAATGAAATGTTACATTTCAACTGCTAAGCACACAGCCTAGCTCTAGCCAGAGTTAATGGGAATGCAGACAACTTATAGCCAGCAACTAATACTGAAAATTGTCACATCTAAATGATTGCATTCACTAATTATACTTGAGTAGACACGTTGTGTTGTTTTATAATACTTTTCAAAGCAGCTTTGCAAAGCAGACTTGTTATAACACAGCCTCCTAAAAATTAGAAAGTGTTATCACTTAAGGAATCCAAAGAAGAATTAGACTTTGATAACACTATTTTATTTTTATTATGGCCAAAGATGCAAATATGTTTCAATGGAGAAGGAAAGATGTTGGATTTTGGCCTATTTTTTGAAATGACACCCAGATTTCAAAACTGTCATACTGCTGTCAAAGCTATTTCATATTTGTTGCTCCTACTTAAATTATAAACAAGTGTGTGCTGCTCCTGAAACTTCCATTGTCATATGTGTGAAGACTGTAACAGACAGTTGACTGGTGCCTGAAATGAAGTGTAACAAAAAAAAAAAACAAATTGCCCCTGCTCCTGGGTTAATATGAATGAGTTCAGAAACTGAAAATTCAAGTAGTGAAATGGAAAAATGCACATCAGGCAAAAGTCAAAATGTAAATGATAAGAATGAAGTGCTATAGTGAACAGAAAGAAATAGGGAGTAAAAATATCAAGTATAAGGAGTGTTATAATCCGTTTTGTTGTATGTAGGTACTTTACCCAACTATACATTATTCACATATTTTTAAATCACTGCTGACTTGTATCATGTAAGAAAAAAAGAGTCAAACAGTGATGTTGTAAGAATTGCTTTCATGGAAATATCTATCATTTTGTCTGAGTGCTGTTACTTCTTGGGTTCTGGGACATATGTTTTTGCATGACAGTGCAACTAACAGGACTGTGCATGACACGTGGCTATTACAAAGTTTAGAAAATCTGTGTGTAATGCAGCAAGGCTTCCAAAATGTTTTTTTTTTGAATGAAATAAACTGTCTGAGGATACTAAAAGTAAGTGTCAATATTTCAGCTAAGTAGATGTCCAAAATGACACTTTGGTGATAAAAGACCGTCCTTTCAAGTTCCTTGAATTGTGTACATACACTGCACATTTTACTATACCCTCTGATGCACTTCCAGTTTGTGGGTGTGCACTACAAAATGCTCTTAATTTCCTTGTGAGGTGTGAGCATAAGGTATAAATATTTCTTATGGCAATGAAAATTCTTTTTGCTTCACCCCACCATACCACCCTATTTATGTGTGATAATTCTAACCCTGCTGCCGCTAACCCCAGCTCTACAAGTTACCTTCACAAAAAACTTTTTCCCTAACAG
Organism: Protopterus annectens; assembly: GCF_019279795.1. Lineage (NCBI taxonomy): Eukaryota > Metazoa > Chordata > Ceratodontiformes > Protopteridae > Protopterus > Protopterus annectens. The sequence goes on from NC_056737.1 coordinate 305,186,708, forward strand.
TTCCACTACAGAAGATACTTTGAACACACACACTTTACACAACACCATCACACATGCAAAATGCTAAAACTATAATGTTATCTAGCCTTTACTCTGACCATTACCTGGAAACACAACCACATTCCAATATCATCACACAATCAAGCACAGACATATAACTGAAGTTTTGGTTTTACAAACCTAGTTACCATACCTTACCAGCAAACGTATCTCACATACCAAAGAAACAGTCAGTGTTACTGTGTTCAAAACTGCTGCAATTAACAACCAGGGTGTTCATTCTAAGTAGATTGCAATTAACTCTGTCAACAAAATGCGCATTTGATAAGAGTATACTGCAACAATTTATGCATACACATTTATGTGTGTGTGTGTGTGTGTGTGTGTGTGTGTGTGTGTGTGTGTGTGTGTGTGTGTGTGTGTGTGTGTGTGTGTCTAAAATGTACTCAGGACAAGTACAGAGTGTAGATACAATGATTGACCTTGTTTTGCTGGCAGACGCGTACAATAGAGAAAAGCTTTGCTTAGTGCAATGGATGGAATACCAATATGGTATTGAGAGAATAAATAGAACAGTGAGTTCTTTATTTTATGAAAAATTGAGTATAAAAGAACTAGAAAAACATTAAAGTGATTTGTTCATTTTCTTAGGTGAATAGCAACGCTTGGTGAGTTAAGTGCCATAATGTACTCATATTACTTTGTTCCCATTTTTGTTTGGCGCATTTTTTAATAAAAATATTTATAAGCATTTTACTTAAATTTAGTGTATTCCTCTGTGACATCTACTAAGGAATAAGGTCAGGTGTGTCCATAGACTTTAATGAACATGTTTCTGTCCATGCAAGATGACGCATTAGGCTGTGGATACACATCACACCTTCCCTAAGATGATGTACCTAAAGTCAACGTTTGCTATTTATTTTCAGTGGCTCACCATTAGGGAAAGCAGTATTTTCAAAACATTATTAAAAAAAAAAAGATGGTGTCGAAAAACGATCACTGATGGGGTAAAAATGCCATTATGCACTATGTGCATCTCATATTGAGGTGGCAAGGTAAACTTTTTTTACTGACAAATCTCTTTAAGAAATAGTTGCATATAGATTACTGAAAAGGTAAATTATTTGGGGAAAAGTGAGTTAGTCGATAATTTGCTCTTGCAACAACTGGGCAGCAATGTTCAAAAGATGGAGGTAGAGTGTTAGAACAACAAACTTTATTAAGAAGAGTTTATTCTTCTTTACTGGTTTAGCCCCGCTCTGCTTGCATTGCTTGCTCTGTGCTCTACCTTACCCCCATATTCCACCCGCCCCCGGTAGTACTACGTTTCTAGTACCACTGGCATGCCCCTTTAATTAGCTAACCTACTACACATGCTCCTAGAACCCAGCAAACTCCTAGAACAATAATACACCCTCTCTCCACCCCACTATCCATATTAACCCACCCATACCAATTCTATTCTCTCTAATCTAGTATCCACCACATACACTCAATATAGACCCTACCCTAGTAATTTACTATGACTATAGCTAAAACAGTAAAGCTGCTACCCTTAGTACCCCTGCTATTCATTCCTTATCACCTAAGCTCCTATGAATATGTACAGCATCTTGAAATCCAATACCCAAACTCTCAAACAGACACCAACCCAGCCTTTAATAAGTTTATCCACCACATAACCACCCCCTCTCCTAATTCCTCACCCACCCAATTATCATCACCCGACTAAATACCGCTACATTAGCTTAAAAACCAAAAATTACGAAAAAATCATTAACAAATTTTTAAGACTCATAAGCAGCTTAAAAGTTAATCTTATGAAGGATGGAGACATCCACCCTAATCCTGGCCCATCCACAACAGTAGACCGAAGCACACCATTTAACAACCCAATGTGTACTACCCAGATTGATAGACTTCCAAACTAATTTATGGTCTGTCATCTCAACATCAAAAGCCTAAACAACAAGATCCATAACCTACATGGATGCTTAGCTGTTCACTCCCCTGATATCCTCTGCCTCACAGAAACTTGGCTAAAACCAGTAACCAAAGGTAACAAAATAATCCCCCCACAGTACAACATCCTTAGACTGGACCAGATCTCCAGGAAAGGTGGCAAGGTAGCTGTACTATACAAGTCTACCCTAACAATACAATTGATACCCAACAGCCACCCCAGTTTGGCAATGCAGAAATTATCATCACCAAACTAATAATAAACAAAAATAAATGCAGATACATTGTCTGCATTTATATTCCACCCGGCAAGAATGATAATACACTAGAAAACATCTTACATTGGCTAGCTTCTAACTATCCCCAGGAAACCATTGTCTTGGGGGACTTTAACATTGATTGGAACACCTGTTCCTCTGAAACTCCCTCCACCCATTTAAACCTCCACGGGTTTACTCAGATCATTGCCACCCCCACCAGATTTAACAAAAATAGAGTCAAAGATAATATCCTTGATTGGATACTTATTAACAGTCACCCCAAAAAGTACAAGTCAGTTACATTACCCGATGATCTAAGTGATCACTGCCTTACCTATATTATTAGGCTCAAAGCCGACATTCCCAACCAACCCACCTACAAAACTATAAGAAACGTCAGGAACTTTAACCTTGACAACTTCCAAAATGAACTCAAAGCATGTAAATGGAATGTCTTGAAATGACTCCCATTACAAGAAGCAGTTGAGTACTTCAGTACCAGATTTCTGGTTATCCTTAACCACCATGCTCCTACCCGTACCATCCATGTAAAAGCCACAGTTTGCACCGTGGCTATCTAAAGAAACAAAAACCAAAATTTTATTTTATTTTTTATTTATTTTACATTTGTTGAAATTAAAATTGAAAATTAAACTAAGAAACAATGCCTAGGCCAGGTGGCATGTTACCAAAGCCCCTATGGACCAAGTAAGATACTGGCAGCTAAGGAACCAGACCAAAAAATCTGTTATTCTAGACAAAAAAAAATTGCTACACCATCCTACAACAAAAATATCAGCTAAAACCTCAAAAGTTCTGGGCTGGTATTAACAATCTTCTCCACCCAGGCCATTCCACCATTCCTACCCCATCAGCTGCCCTTGATAAATCCCCTGTAGAGATTGCAAACAGCTTCAACTCCTTCTTTACTGAAACTATCCAATCTCTAGCTACCCATCTCACTCAATCAGACACAAACATCACCTCTGGCACATCTAGCCCTGATCCACTCAGCACTCAACCCACCTTTACCTATCAAACCGTACCTACCAGCCTGATCCAGACCATACTCAAAAAGCTAATACCTACTACACTAGCTGCCGACCACCTCTCATCTGAATATCTTCAAAAAGCAGCTGATGCCATAGCACTTCCCATTTCTATTCTGATCAACAGATCCATCTCAGAAGGATCCATCCCAGCAAAATGGAAAATATCACGTTATACCTCTCCATAAAGGAGGAAGTTCCACAGAATTATCTAACTTTAGACCTATAGCCATTCTTTCACCACTAGCTAAAATCATGGAAATATGCATACACAAACAAATTATGCACTTTCTTATTCAAAACGGAAAGCTCGCCGACTCTCAGCACGGCTTTAGGCCATTCCACAGTACCACCACGGCTCTTCTATCTTTCTCTAATGTCATCAATCTTCATCATGACAACAACAAACTATCTTCAGCACTCTTCCTAGATCTCTCAAAAGCTTTCAATATGGTCAATCATCAGCTACTGTTCAATACCCTACAAACCATCGGTTTAGACCAACATGCAATACAATGGTTTCAGTCCTACCTAAACGGTAGACAGCAGGCTGTCTTATGGCAGAGCAAGCTGTCATCCCAACTTTCTCTAACCCTAGGTGTCCCACAAGGGTCCATACTAGGTCCCCTTCTTTTCTATATCTTTATCAATGATCTGCACACCACCACCCCAGGAGCCACCTGCATCCAATATGCAGATGACTCAATGCTAATATGCTCCGCCTCCTCTCCTACACAACTTCTAACCCTCACCCAGACCACTTTCAGCATGGCTAGCTAATCGCCACCTGCTTCTAAATCCTAACAAAACCACGCTACTACTTTTCTCCCCTAACCGTAGAATTTCTCCTCCTTCCTTCAACATCGAATCTAGCAATGACACCATTATCTCCCCTGATGACCATACAAAGCTTCTAGGTGTAATAATAGACAACAACCTTAAATTTGATAAACATGTCAATCACACTATTAAGTCTGTCAACAAAAAACTTGGCTCCCTGTACAGAGCCAAACCTTTCCTCACCCCCCCCCCCTTAGCTAGGGTAGCTATTGCAAGGTCACACCTCCTCTCTACCCTTATGATACTCCTTCTACTCCTCTCTTCCCCTGTACTCACTAACCTATCCAAAACCGATCTCAACAAATTATCAAGATGTTACAATCATATAGCCAGATTCGCTACTGACATGGCTTTTAGGACCCACCATTGCCAGAACCTCAAAGCACTGGGATGGCTAGAGTATCCTACCCTTCTACAGTTCAACCAGCTTATAGTAGTGCATAAAATACTTCATCAACCTGATAACACCCCTCACCCCAAAAATATTCTCACCCCTCATAGTGCCCCCAGGCCATTACGCTCAGCTGATAAACTAATGATACTAACCCAAAAATCCAACAACTCTGCAGGCGATGCAATATTTGCCAACTCAAGTAGTAAAATCTGGAATCTACTCCCTACTACCATTACCAAGGAAATCTCACTACCCCTATTTAAAAGAGAACTCAAAAAATACCTCACATCTCATTGGCTGTGCTCTTGTTCTAAACCTGACTAACAACTTCACTAATACATGTCTTGCTACCCAAACTGCTGTTTAGCCAAGTATCTATGCCTCATAGCATTTGAATGTCTAAGCATTGTGAATTATGAGATCTGATTGTATTCTATGTTCACATTTTCTGATACGTCTTTGCCAGTCAGATGTAAGTCTGCACATTGTGTATATTGATATCTGCCTGTATTCTTTGTCTATATTTTTTTAAACATCTGCCTGAGTTTATCACTCAGTGATGTATGTACCGTCTCTTTTTTGGTATGTGGAGCTTTTCTCCCCGGGCCTCTGCTGAAAATGGACATATATCCAGTCAGACTATCCCGGTCAACAAATGTAAAATAAAATAAATAAAAGTCTGCAGTGGTAAGACAATGAAATTGCAGATATGGTGGCTTGTGCACATTCTGTCTGGAAAGTGAATAGCCCTTTAACTAGTCTTGCATCAAGTGCAGGTGACAGTAGGTCAATAAAGCTGTAGGACATTTTTAAAGCTGTGCAGAGATTTTAAAATAGCAGGAATGAGACCAAATTTAAGTCAAAGGTTTATGAGGAAGTCACCCACTTAGTTAAAGCAGATTTTACTGAATGTCATTTCACTGAAAGAAATAAAAATCAGACATTTAAGAATTTTATATGGGTTAAGTACCTCTAACTTCCTGGTGAACCCATGCTCCGCATTTTTAATATAGTTACCTTTGACCTTGTTTCATCCTGGGGTAAGGGATTTTGCTGTGACCCTGAAGTACAGGGATAGTGAACCCTACAAATTCATAGACAGACACACACACACACACACACACACACACACACACACACACACACACACACACACACTCACTTCCATCAGTCTTCAAAATGAAGAAAGATAGCACTTTATTCCTTAAAAGGAAATGTTCTATACTTAAAAACAAGATTATTTTAGACAAATCTTTGTTGTGATCACATTTGGCAAACTCTGCGTCAGATTTTCATTGCACTGCATGCTGGATTACCTGATTACAGATACTCATTTTTTTCTCAGATAACAGGTCATTGATGATTATGTTGAAAGTAGGGGTTTGCCATAAAGCGAAAAGTTCCAAATAGCATGGATTTGTTTTCTATATCATTTATCTGAAGCATTTTTAATGTCAGCCATGAGGCAGTTATATGCAAAGGTATGATGTGCAGACAACAAATTGATGGGAGAAAGTAAAAGAGAAAAGCTTCACAGAATAGTACATAGAAATTGAAACGATGCAAAATGCATCTTTTCTGCAAGTTATATTTTTAATATACTGAAATAAATACCTTCACCATCATGTGTTGTGACTACTTTTAGAACCTTTAAAGCTGCAGTTATGACATTCAAATAATGTTTCAGTTATCACATTCAAATACGGTTTAATTTTGCATAGTTAGACAACTGTACTGCAAAACATGCTCTTGCTTCTGCCTATTAGAGATATGGGCAGCACAGTGGTGCAGCGAGAAGCACTTTTACCTCAAAAAAAGGTTCTCTGGTTTGATTCTCATCTGGAGTGCCTTTTGTGGGGAATTTGTAAGATATACCTTTGATCATATATCTTTTCTCCAGGTAGTCTAGTTTCCTACTACTTTGCAAAGACATGCAGTAGTCAGATTGTTGACCCTAATTTGTTCTTAGGTGTGCATGTGGTTTGTGTGATATAGAAGAAAGATCTGGCAATCTACTTCCATTCCCTGTTTGTATAATAAACTCTGGGATGGTAGTGGCTGTCCAGACTAATGCTATAGGATTTGGATGAGACTCATAAGCATGAATTGATTGATCAGATATATTCTAATGTAAAGCATTTTCATTCTGCTATACTACAGCATTGGTTATAGTCACACTTATTTGGTCAGCATCACTTTCTTTTGTTAACCTATGTCACTGAATCTCAGCAGAGGTTAACAATTGTTTTCCTTCCATGATAGCAGTCCATTTGTTTTGCTTATTACCTCTTTTACCTGTCATTTTTCAACCCAGGCAATTAACCATTTGTTTTATCATGTTTGCACACAATTTTATTTTATTACACTACACAGCAGTGAACCTCCTTTTTACTGTCAGAATGTTTATTTTAAGAATCTGCACTGTTTTCTTGATTTCCAAAGGAATGAACTCCATTTCATTTCAGAAGGTTTTAAATTTTACATCTTCAGTTTCAAAAGATGCTACCAGGGCTTTGGAATATCAGTTTGATACAAACACAATTTTTGCCAGTGTGGCCACAGTGGTGCAGCAGTTAGCATTGTACAAATGAACTACCAATTCAAGGCTAGCCACCTGGTGGTGTAAACCTTGGCTCAAGATGATTGTCATTGATGAAGTGACACCTCGACCCCATGTGCAAAAGGGGTTGAGGATGGATGAATGAATCTACTATAACATCAGCAAAAAACTTTCTTTTCCAAGCTACCTTTTAACTGCCATGAGGTCACATTTTTATTATTGGAGCCAGCTTCCATACTGATAGAGGTTAACGATTCTTGTATGTATACCAACCAGTTCTTCAGTATTAACAATTCATTACTACTTAAGTGGATTGGTGCTTGTGCTTTTCCTTACATGTCTGATATACTTATTACTGCTCAAATGGCATGTAGGATGATTGAGTGCTATATAAATGTATGCACTTTGACACAAAGACAAAGGTTTTGCTTCATCTTTAACAACATGTTTTATGATGAACTCAAAACAAACCTTGAATGAAATCCAGCACAGTCATAAACAAAGTCTGGCAGTTAGGGCAGAAGATTAAGATATTTTAGTGAGCTGCTAAAAAAGTAGTGGATCTGATTCCTTCCACATGGATTCCTTCCCCTCCATTTGCTTACTGGTGTGACAGAGTATGTTACTTAACCAGACAGTGTTCTCAGGTTACCCCTTAAGAGTGACACATGTCTAATGGGCTTACCTGGTTAAATCCAATTAAAAGTTATTGCATGCAAATTCAATCTCTTCAGCTCAGACAGGACCATAAAAAACTCACAGCTGGCCTGCTTCACTCCAAGACTTTCCAGTGGCCTTGTTTCTTTTGCTTTTAACAGGTCTTTCCATACCTCTCAACTGTACAGATTTTTGCAGAATGTCCAGATTTTGGCCACATATTTTTGGTCTATTTTTCATAAAATTGTGGTTTTCTGGCAAATTAGTGGAGAATCATTACAGATTGAATTTAGAAAATAATGACAGACATTTGAGTTTCAGACTTCCTATCCTTCAGAAAATTCATGCTAGTGCAAAACCTATTATTCTATCAACTTTCTAAGTGTGTAAGAGCAATACGTAAAAATTGTCCTTATTTTTGGACCTTTGTCCCACTTTTATTTATGCTTTTGCCCAGATTTCTTGTTCTAAGAGGTTGAGAGGTATGCTCTTAACCAGGGGCGGCTTGTGGTACTGGACTGCTAAGCTGCAACCCCCCTAACTTTCTCATCAAAAAGAAAAAGTTTAATTACTAATTTTTACACACTAGTAGCAGTTCAAACTGCAAACTAGTGTGTAAAGCTGAAGATAGGATGGTACCGGAACTCAGAGCAGCAAACATGCATCCTCGAGTTCCCAATATTTCTAAAACAGTCCAGAGTGGGAAGACTGCAGACATCAATGAAGATGCCCAGATATCATTGCAGTTTTAACCACAGGAAATAGGAAGCTGAAGGGACTGTTAAGTCAGCACTTTGTCATGTAATTTGAGTATGTGACACAGCCTATGATTAGTAGTATTATTCTCGCTTTCTCTTCCTGTGCTTTAACATAGTTTAGTTGCAAGGGAGAGAGAGAAAGAGAGTGGAGTGGCAAGCAAAAATAAAAGTGGAATAAAATTGATCAGGTTTAATCTTACAAGCCAGAGGAGGCTTATGGTGAACCAAGGAAGGCAATTTTTAAACAAATCCACCCACCCCCCCAAAAAAATAATTAATTGGGTTCTTTGTTTTTGTTTTGTTTTTTTTGTTTTTTCCGTGGCAGGGCCAACCAGAATACTTTCTGCATTTTTTTTCCTGGCAGGGCCAACCAAATACTTTTTATATATATTTTTTTTTCTGGCAGGGTTAACCAGCTAATTTCTGTATTTAATTACTTCCTGGTAGGGTCAACCAGATAATTGTTAAATAGTGCAGTAGAGGATTATATATTTTTTTCTGACATCCTGGGCCTGGAGGCTGGCAGGGTCAACCAGATAGTAGAATGCTGAATCTGCAGTGAGCTGGCTATTTTGGGGGTTTTTTGTGATGTTTTTCTAACATTATTCTGGCATGGTCAACCAGATACTAGTAGGTGGTCTATATGTTTTGGGGGCTGTTGATGATTTTTTTTTTAGTATAATATTCTGGCAGGGTTAGCCCTTCACGGTGGTGCAGCGGTTAGCATTGCTGCCTCACAGCAAGAGGTTCTCCGGTTCAATTCTCAGCTGGGGTGCCTTCTGTGTGGAGTCTGCATGTCCTCCCTGTGGTCGCATGGGTTTCCTCCAGGTGCTCCGGTTTCCTCCCACATCCCAAAGACATGCTGTAGGTGGATTGGACACTCAAAATTGGCCCTAGGTGTGAGTGTGTGCCTTCCGTGGAAGGTTGGGCGCTGGGCTGGCAACTCGACACTGTAAAACTCCACTGCCAATCATGAGCGGACAGGTGATCCGCTGTGGTGACCCCCTAACAGGGAAAAAGCCGAAAGAAGAAGATTCTGGCAGGGTTAACCAGATTCTAGGAAGGCAATGTGTTTTGAGGATTGTTTATGATTTTCTTTTTTTAATATAATACATTGACAGGGATACTAAGTATGCAGTGTGTTCTGGGAGGCTGTTTGTAGATGACTTTTTTTTACCCTAACATCATTTTTCAGAGTTAGCCAAGATACATTAGGATGGTTTGTCAATGTTTTGTTGTTGACACAAACTCTACTCTTGCATGAGTAAAGTGTGTATGGGTGAATTGAAGTATGATCACGTACAAGTTCTTGGCTATATGATATGAAAGAAATACATTAATGTTACCATGGTCTTCTATTTTCATTATTTTAAACCTTGTATGCTCAAAGCAGATTCTCTGGGTAGGCAGTTGTGATGGGGGCAATGCCTATGTGTTAATGGAATGACTGGAGTTTTGGCTTGCTTTATAAGACCAATGAACATTTAAATGACGTAAGATCGACCACAAGCTCTGAACTCTAAATATTGTTTAAGTGAAAGAGAAGAATGCTTATGTTAATGATAGTGTCGTCTTTTTTGTTGTCGTTTTTGTTTTTAACCTTGCAAGATCAAATTAGATACTGTGGGTGGGGTAGGCAATGGAGATTGGGGCTATGTGTGAATGAAACAATCCACCCTACTGTTTACTGTTGTTGTAATTCCAGCTTTGCAAAACTGTAATACATTTCTGTCTGTACTTTCAGATGAATGTAAAATAATTAACATGTTTATGAGTAATTCTTAATGTATGTTATTTCATACCTGTTCATGTATATACTGAATGTTTTTTAAAAATGTTTCTAATATGGTGGAGCTTTTCTCCCTGGAAATATGCTGAAAAGGTTTTTTTTTACTAACGCCAGTTGCAGAAACCCAGATAAACAAAAGTAAAATAAATAAAATGAGATGTGTATTTGGCTGGCAAACACAAGCCATGACTAATGTTTCTATCAGCAAAATGAAAGTAATGCAAGTATGCAACCCAACTGCGACTATTATTTCTACTTTAATCCTGACAGGATAAAAAGAAGCTACTTTAGTTAGGTAATGGAGGTGTTTTTGAATGAAGTGAGTTGACTGGCCTTGCTGTCATAATTGTGGCTTTGCAAGATGAATGTGTATTTAGGTAAAGTCAGCTTTGATTCAAGCCTGTAACTACTGTTTCTGTGCAACAGAGTAAATTAATGCAATCTTTGCTGTTTTTGTTTCAATCCTGGCAGGCTCAAAGCAGATACTTTAGGTCAGCGATAGATATGATGGCTGTTTGTGGATGAAATGTTTGCCACTGTAGCTTTGGTGCAATAATTCTGGCTTTGCAGGACTAATGTGTATTTGGGTGAAACAAGACAAAATGCAAAATCCAACTATTTTCATGCAACAATTCAATACAGTCAGGGCTGGCTTTAGCTGAAATGGCGCCCTAGGCGAAATAGTGCTTAAGTGCCCCTTAAGCCCCACCCACAGCCGCACCCACACTAAACTCATGAAACACCCACAGGTAGATCACTCCCCATGAAAGCCACTCAAGTTATTTCCATCAATTATTTTACTGCATAAAAATCAGTACTCTTTGTCATACTATTGGAAGAAAATTTAAATAAATAAAATAAAAATTAAGGTTGTCAAGCCATGAACAAAAGTAATTCTGGTCTACCTGCTCTGTATTAAATCGCATCTTAGTCAAGAGCTCAGTTTTTTTATGATTTTCAAAGGAATTCTAATAAGCACTTGAAATTCAGACTGCCTAAGTACTGTGTGTCTCCTAATGTTTACATTTATATTTATATTATTGACAGTTTGCTTTATTTGCTTCCACTATAAGTCCTCACATTAAAAATCACAAGAAACCATCTTGCTGAACAAAATTACTCAATGAACCAACCACATGAAAAAATTAAATGTAAGTGTTTTTGCAGGGTAACAAGCACTCCTTTCCTCACAAGTCCTGAATGTACATTTACACATCTCCACAATCACACAAGGGCCTCAGAGGCCAATAGCCTAGTAACTTCCTATGATCATATGATAATAGTGAAAACTCGGCAACCACTATAATATTCTTACTTCTCCTAATCCCATTACCCCAGGAGTAATCTAAGATATGCATAAAATCCATGTTGCCTCAAGCTGCAGTATGCACTGCTTAGTGGGCATTCATTATTAACAGCTACTGTCAGGCCCAGTGGCCTACTTGATAAGGCATTAGCCTCCTAAGTCAGGGAGTGTGGGTTCGAGTCCCATCTGGGGTGATATAATCTTGATACAAGTATTGCAAAACTAAAACAACAAACAATCTCCCCCTGCTCTTAACAAATATTGATTTTCATATTTCATTTTGCTTATTTGCTAGCTTGCATTTCTTTATTAGGGACATCAGACTTAGTATTAAATAATCTCTTTTCAATAGAGGCCCATGCAGATAAACTTCAGAACTCTCAGAAATAAAATAAAGATGTCTATAACATGAGCTTCAAAGAAAAAAATTACATAAAACTTCAAAGTGCTGACTATGCTTAAGGCCAGCCATACCCCAGGCCTCCACTGAAAATGTATTTTTGCCCAGTCGGATAATTATGGCTAACAAATGATAACAATAAATAAATAAACAAAACTGTGTCATGTAGACTTTAGAGGGGAGATCTCAGTCTTGCTTACCATGCCATTAGAGACCAAGCCCTACCATAAACTTATATTTTTATTTTTGGACTAGAAGACCATCTCCATGTGGATTTTTTCAAGACAAGAAGCAAGACGCAATACAGTAGATAAAGTGACAGTTTCTCTCTAAAGTACCTAGATTATTCTCTTTAATTACAACAAGATAGATTGGAAACAAGGACCTAAATCTTCCCTAACAGATAAATAAAACATGATAGAAGAAGAGGTTTATGACCAAGCACCTCCCAAACCTCTGGAATAAACTTCCTGTACATGTTAAGCAATGCAACTTCTAGGAGCACGAAAAAGTGTAGTGGATTAAAAAACCCAAATAAGAGAACCACAATCCACGTCCAAGTGGCTGAAGATAAACACATATTTAATAAGTAAGCATTTTCATTTTGCAACAACTCAAACTCATTAAAATGTCTGAAGTTCTGACTTTGATTTGTTGCAGAAGAAAAGCAATGCATCTTGCTATCTTCCCCTTAAGCATAACCAAGATGACTGGATTGGTATCCACAAATGTACTCTAGGCAGCTATTACTGGTATGCCCTCCCCCCATTGAAAGGCAGTGCAGCCTGAGAGAGGGCAGTGGCAAGGTTTAAATGGTCATAAGACTCGATAACCTTGTAACATCTATGAATCTATGAAACATCACTGTTTGATTGTCCAGCATCTATACCCTGGGGTTATACTTAACACTTGTTCAAATAGCTGGATGTCTAGTTAGCTCAGTATCAGACAGAGTATATATCTACAGTTGGAGGTTTGATATAATGTATTCATGTTTGTTTTATCTTATATAAATTAAAGATATTGCCATTCTTCTCAACTAAAACTACAAAGGAATGCTTATCATTTCTTTTAGCTCCTAAAACTATCTGCACTGTAAGAAGAATGCAAATTTACAGGGTCCAAATATATTTTAAAGTATACACTCATTCATAATCTGTGGTGCTCCACAAGTCCACAGATACTGTAAACTGTACAGCATCTAATTCTAGCGTTTATTACACTTTTATTCTCAAGCTTGTTATGTGCCACTCACTCTACCTGCTTATCAAATATTCTGTCATATGTATGGCAGAGAAAAAGGATTAAGGGCATAGGTCTCAATCAGTCAGGGACAAATCTCTGCAGAATCGGGAACATATACAGGAATAATCAAGAACAACCAGGAACACTTAAAATGGTTCTATTAATTTGAGAAACTGTCAGAATAAAAGAATTTCAGTTAATATGCATTTTCTGAAATAAGAGAAACCTATAACTCTATTTGTTGTCATTATTTATTAAGGCAGTTCACCTCCTTTTCTACAAAAGTCACCAGTTTTAGTAGGGTATAAGAGGGACAGAGATAAAATTTGAGTAAAAATCAAGGTCAGAGGTAGATAGCACAGAGGAGTTTACAATAATCACTTATCTAAGAAATGCAGCAGTACAGACACTGCAAGCCAAACTAAGCAAAATAAATAGCAATAAAACATAAAAATAGATATTACTAATGCACTTCATTCCATTCCATCACCTACATTTTGACAAAAGTCATGGTTAGAAAACATGGAAAAAAGATGCAGTGCCCAAGCTTTATAAGCAGATACAAACAAACTGCATTTTCACAAATTCTTGCATGTCTTTGCTACAACGGGTTTACCTTTGAAAACTTGAAACACACATTGTCGAAAGACAATTGTGCGGAAATATGTTTTCAAGTTTTCAGATACCCGAATAGAAATGCAGCGAATGTGCAATGAGCGAATGCACATTGACATTCGCTCATTGCAGATTCGCCATTTTTGGGGTGCGGAGTGCACTATAGTGGGGATCGGGAAGTGGACCTTTTCTCCACTGTAGTGCGACCTCGGAGTTAGAATAATAAAGTAGGGAGGTGTGGGGGGTGCAGGGGGGCTTGCCCCCCTGCATTACAATCTGTAGTCATAATTGTAGTTCAAAAATCATCAAATCTGGTTTTCGATTTGCTGATTTTCGAACATTGGTGCAGTTCGGAATGACAGTTTTCGTCATTCCAGTTCACACAAAGGGCCGTTCGGATAGTTGATTTTCAACTATTTAAAGGTAAACTGCTACAGCATTATGGATGGTTATGTTTTATACACGTATTCAGTACTACATGCATTGCTCCTCACAGGGCATATCCTACTCATTGTTCAGCTACAGCACTTTTCATTTCCAGCTTAGGGGTGGGCATGAAAAAAAAAATCAAGGTAGAACACAATAAAACATATAATATAACCCCAAACTAAACATATTAAGTGTTAATAAACTATCGGTTAAATCAGTAAGATCCTCATGCTGTTTGGTACCTCTGCTGTACTTTTTCCATGGGTAGGCAGAAAAGAGGAAATGACGTTCACTGCAGAATGTAAACTGTTGGCATAAACCATGGTAACAGAGTTATTTGAAAGAGGCGGGGATTGAACCAGGTAATAAAACTTATGGTGTTGGCCGAAGGGCAAATGATCAAACTGTGGCCACTTTTCATGGTTTTCCATTAGTTCAATGCACCAATTCTGATTATTGCTTGATGATTGCTCAGCTAAGAGTCTGCTTGCAATGTTGAGGAAGAATAAAACATTATCTGTAAAATGTGGAAGTACGGCAGCCAACTTCTTAATTTTTAAAGCTCTGAACGACTGACAGTGATAGAAATTAACTTGTCTGAGTGAATACCGCAGTGATGAAATTACATTTTAAGTAATTTTATTTTCTGGTTAGTACAGTGTTCAGGCTGCCAATCACAGATTTACAAAAGGCACAAAAAAAAATACAAAGTCCGACTCGACTTCCGACTCAACTTCATTAATGAAGAATGGCATGAGAGGCGGACATGAACAGAATTTTATATCAGCGGCAGCAGCTCAGACTGAAGGAGTCACTTGGAATGTCAGCCAAGCAAAAGCATCACTGATTGGATGCTATAATAATGCTCAGTCAATAACTGACCAGCTATTACTGTAGCTTCAGGGGGGAGGCGGGCAGGCAGAAGAGCACAGCAGGGAATCAGGATCTGGACTGTACGTTTTCAAGTATAGCCTAAGGAACTGGGAGGAGAGAGCAAAAGTTACACTACACTAAGGCGCGAGACAAACAGAAACTTTACTTAGCGGAAAGGGAAAAAAGAAATTCATTAAATAAGTAAATAAAAATTGCGCCATTCATGAGGCCGGCCTGTACGGCGCCCTAGGCAGTCGCCTAGTTCTCCTATGCCTAAGGCTGGCTGTGAATACAGTAATGAAAATATTATTACTAATGCTGGTGAGACCAAACTACCTACTTTAGGTATGGGGGATTGTTTGTAAATGAAATGAGTGGTCATACTATTTACTGTTGCAATTCTGCCTTTGCAAGACTGCTGTGCATTTGAGTGTAGTGAGGTGGAGTGAGTACAAGTGCCGACCTTTGACTAATGTTTATGTGAAAGCAATACAGTAATGTAACTTTTGTCTTTTTTTTAACTTTGTAGGTTCAAACTCGGTACTTTGGGTAGGCAGTTGGCATGGAGTGCTATGTCTGTGTGAGAATGAAATGACTGGCCCTGTTGTGTACTGCTGTAATTCTGGCTTTGCAAGACTAATGTATATTGGGACTAAGCATACAGGCTGTGACTACCATCTTTGTGCAGCAAAAATTAAACTAACAACTCAATAACTCTTAAATGTGCTTTAGTCTAGCATTGGTTGGTGGACTATTCAGCATGTGCAATAGTGACTGAGCACTTATTTTATGTAAATTGGTAAGCACGGTCAGGATTGATCCCACTGCCATGC
The DNA here is from genome assembly GCF_019279795.1 of Protopterus annectens. Lineage (NCBI taxonomy): Eukaryota > Metazoa > Chordata > Ceratodontiformes > Protopteridae > Protopterus > Protopterus annectens. The sequence continues at coordinate 305,202,681 of NC_056737.1, forward strand.
CCCTTTCTAATTAGGCCCTACTCCTTTCTAGTTGGCCCCACCAATTCAGCTGTCTCCTGCACCAGCAGCCACTGCTCTTAACAGTCCCCAAAGCCAGTGTACCTGTCCAAGACTCTGCCTTCTCTTTCTCTCTCTCTTACAGGCCTTCCTTTTATAAGAAGGGGGAAATGCCTCCTACACTCTGAACAAATATGTAGGATCCTCTTTCCACACTGCTTCAGCACTGTAGCTTATCATATCCCACAGCAATCAACAGTTGGCGTACATATACATTCTGGAGCACTAAACCATTAGAATGCATTCTCAGGATGAAGACAGCAGCAACCAACAAGATTAGAACCCAAAACATCAATCCATGTCAGTTAGTGCTACTGGACATGCCCCCACCAGAAAACCTGTGTTTCTGCTTGTTTCACTGGATCTTTCCATATGGACTAAGTCAATATTTTATGTGCACATGCCATGGACACCTCTCCTGTCCTGTATGTAGTATTCTTGTCCACCACATGTGCATCCTATGAATATGGCTTCCATATGAATAGTGCTCAGCAATATTACAGTAAACCAGAGTCCTGCACTACATCAGTACGCAATATGCCAGTGTGTTTTTCTTCAAAAAATTACATCATTTGGTGCATTCAATTGGTAGTCCACAATGTATGTGATGGGGAACAGGAGGTTAATTCTTTCTTTCTTTTACACTCTGATCTGTCATTATTGTTCTCTGTTGACAGATTAAATAATTGTTGAATGAATTGAATCCTGTATAGATCTTGACTTATGCTATGATCTACCCATGAAGTATTCTGTCCACAGATCACAGTATAAGTGAAGGAAAACAGAGGGTTCATTCTTTTCATTAACACTGCAACTGAGAGGTGAGGATAGTCTTCTGCTGAGATCTGCTGAACTCAGGTGGCAGTGGGGTAAGGGACTTTGTCCTTTTCTCCACCTTGAGGATTAAGTACTGGCAACGTTTACATCAAAAGTCAATGTTTTTTGTCTGATACACTGAATCTCAATGTCAGATATAGTGCTGATTCAATACAGATTTTATATAGATAACATATATATAGATTCCTCTTCAAATCTCCTGGCTCAGTACCTTGATTTTTCTTCTTTTATCCCCTTTCATATCACATCACAACCTTCCTGTATCTGCCTCTACCTGCCACAAACCAGACGCTGGCACTTTACATTCTCCATTTACAATAATAATCCCATAATCCTCTCCCTCGTGCTTCCACTACTCAGCTTATCTACTGCTTGTCTTTTTAAGCCTCTGCCACATGCAATGCATGCTGCAACCACTTTCTGTGCTGGCACCTCTACCTAAGTTTCCTGGTGTTGCCTCTCAAAAGTATCTTCTTATCTTGCTCTTCCTGCAAACTGCTGTATAACTATCACTTACACCAACACTTTACTTAAATACTTTTTCCTCAAACCTCACTTTATAAAAGCTTGCTCATGCACATGACTTTTTCTTTTATTTCCTTCCACTTTCATTGTTTGGAATTATTGTTCTTCTCATATAGTAAATTTTATTCATGATTTGCAATTTTTTTTATCTATTGTTATATTCTGTTGTCTTTTGTAAAACCCTGTTTATGTTTTAATTTGTGTTCTATTTGCTTTCATTCTGTTTAATTGCTTAAAGTCATTGTAATTTTTCTTATCTGCTTTTTGTATCTTTTGTACATGTATTTATAATTGGAGCTTGTGTCCCTGGGCCTCCTCTGAAAAGGGACAAATTATTCCCAGATGGACAATCCCAATAAACAAATCCTAATTAAATGAAGTAAATATATAAAAAGAAATGCGGAAAGCAAAATAGTGGCCAACAAAAGAAAAACAAATCAGCTAAAAATATTGAGAAGAAAAACTACAGATGAAAAAGAAAAAGTACGCCTAACAACTAGATCCTATTGAAATTTTGCGGGCATTTGAAGCATTCAGAATACTGACATTGAGAATGTAAATCCTATGACTATATATTGCCTGATATTAAGGTATTCTCCTTACTCCAAAAGTATGGCAGTCTCAAAGTTAGTGTGAAATCTCAGACCCTGGTATTCAGAAAACTTACCATTGTCAGCATTAATTGGGCAACTCCATACTGCCCAACAGCATGTGAGCAATAATATGCAATTCAGACGCACAATAAAGTCAGATTAAGTAAATAGCTCATTACCATTCCATCATCATGCCCTTGAACTGAACATTGTACTGTTAGACCTAGTCACACTAATGTTCCCCCAATCAGGCTATTCAAAACAGTTGCACAGACATTTTCCAACAGGCACCCAAAACACAGACTGATACCCATGCACAGTCGCATACATGCACCCCGTGATGTGCAGCATGGCTGTGATCTGCAGTAAGCCTGCAAAAGGAGAAATTCAGGCTTGGATTGGTGCCCAGTAGAAGAATATTGCTCACAGACACCTGACTCCCTGCCAGAAAAGCAATATACTGTACATTGATGGAAGTCAGCTCAAAAATTCAGTCAAAAAGAGTGAGTGCCTGGTCCAAGTGGACCTCCCAAATGGGTGAGAAGTGTACTGCTCAACATTTGATCTGTCAGAGTAATCTGCTCAGAGTACTTTGTTTGGTGCTGAAGCAAAATCACACCAGGTTTAATGCATTCTCTCTGAAATGTATTTATTTTTCCATGGCAATGCTGCCCAAGAAAGACTTGGTTTGCTGCAATTCTGCGGCGGTAAGATTCAGCAATGTGAGTGACCTTGTTTGGGAACAGGTAAAAGAAGTGCCTCAGAGATGATATGTGAATGTTAAGTATTTCTGCATACAAAGGAATGTGAGTGGACGTAAACCAGTATGCATATGAAGTGTTCATGTTTTAATGGGAGTAGTGGCATGCAAATGTATATCTGTGCATCGGCCAGTGAGAAATATCGGTGTATTTAAGATGGTGTATGTGTGAGAGATGTGAATGTAAACAAGACACAACAACTGAGATGTGTGTGTGCATGTGTGTGTGTGTGTGTGTGTGTGTGTGTGTGTGTGTGTGTGTGTGTGTGTGTGTGTGTGTGTGTGTGTGTGTGATCTGAAGGATTGTCTTTAAGGGTTAGGTGTGCTTGTGTATAAAAGTTATGAAGAAACAGGTACATTATGTTTATGCATACACATAATTATGTGATTATGAACAGATCATGTGTTAGGCTATCTATTCTGTTTTAGCAGATGATGCGTACTACAGTGACTATTGTACATCTGTTTCTGAGTATTCTTTATGCTAGAATATCTGGCTACAGTAAAGTAACCTTACAAACTGCGTTGGTCCAGTATAATTACCAGGGAGGCCTGGTTTTCAATGGCTGCATTCTCAAACAAGTCATATAGATTTACACACCCCAAGCACTCTTGGGTTATCATAGTATTTCTAGTGATCTTTCCATCTGTAAATATATTATTTTTTGAGAACAAAGAACTGTGAGTAAAGAAGAGAAAAGTACAGTTGTGTACACTTACCATAAATGTAGATGTTCAAGTGTATTCACTGTTGCAGTCATTACATTTGGGTAATCTGCTTGCAGGTTGCCCTCAGTCGGCCTGATTAACAAAGTCTTGGGTCCTGCATTGGTTGCTGTCCCTTCTTTCATGACATCAGGTCGTCAGGGGTATAAAACATGCAGCCGATGCCATTACATCAGTTTTTCTTGCCCCAGATGTCAGGTTCCCCCCTAATGGGAAGAATTAAATATGAAAGTACAATGATATACCTCCAACAAAAAAGCAAATACACCAAAAAGGCTTTTAAGCATAGTAAAGGAAAGTAGAGGTATAGCCAAAAGAAGTTAGGGGGCTGGAGGGAGGATAAACAGGACTGCAACAGTGAATACACTCGTATATCTACATTTATGGTAAGTGTACACAACTGTACTATGTTCTTCGTGTTTCACTGTTGCAGTCATTACATTTGGGTAGATTCCCAAAGCTATGGTTGGGAGGAGGAGTTTATATAGCATTAGGGCCAGCAATAAGGCCCTGCAAGACAGCAGTGGCAAAGCCAGCTCTGGATTTAGAGAAAACTGGCAAATTATAATGCTTGGTGAAAGTATGTACAGAACTCCAAGTAGCAGCTTTTAGGATGTCCCTGGTAGGAAAACCTCTGAGAAAGGCTGCAGAAGTAGATGCAGCCCTGGTGGAGTGAGATCTGATCCCGTGGGGGATAGGTTTTCCATGGTGCGTATAGCAGAAATGAATGCAATGGCTTATCCATTTAGAAATGGTTTGTTTTGAAATAACCTTCCACTCTGCCCCTGCAGCAAATGCTACCAGCAGTTGTTCTGATTTTCTTCGAGGTTTAGTCCTGTCCAAGTAGAATCTAAGTTGTCTGTGCACATCCAAGGAATGCAAAATCTGTTCCCCTTTGTTTTGTGGATTGGAAAAGAAGGCTGGCAAATGAATGGACTGATTAAGAGCCACACTGGATACTACCTTGGGTACGAAGGATGGATTGGTCCTGAATGACACCCTGTCTACATGAAAGATGATGAAAGGCTCCACTGCCATAAGAGCCTGTAATTCAGATATCCTTCTAGCTGAAGTGAGTGCTAAAAGGAAAGCTGTTTTCCAAGAAAGAAATTTTAAGTCTGCAGTAGCAGCTGGCTCGAAAGGAGGTAAAGTGAGTTTCTCCAATACAAAGCTAAGGTCCCAGGCAGGGGTTGGAGCTCTCCTGAGTGGTCTCAAGTTTTTGGCCCCTCTGAGGTACTGCTTGAGCAGAGAATGAGAGAAGAGGGGGAGGTTCTGTGTTATAATGAGCTGAAATGGCTGAGGCATGGATTTTAATGAAAGAAAAGGACAGGCCCTTGTGAAGCATCTCAGTTAAGTATTGCAAAATCTGAGGTAAATTGGGTGCTGCTGTGCTCATCCCTTGAGATTGGTTCCAGGCACAGAATCTTTTCCATTTTTCAGCATAAGATTTTCTAGTACTAGGTCTCCTTGCCTCTAAGATGACATCCATCACAGGTTTGTTGAGGGATGATAGGGGAGAATTTAAGTGTTGGAAGCTGAGGGTGCAGAATTTGATTCTCCTGCTGAGGCAGAAGGGAAGGGGTCTGAGACAGGTGCCATGGAGATAACTGCGACACACTGCACAAGAGGGGGTACCAGTATTGGCGCGGCCAGTCTGGAGCAATCAAGATCATCCTTGGTTTGTCCTGTTTGACTTTTAGTATAACTTTGGAGAGCAGAGGCAGCAGAGGGAAAGCGTAGACTGATAGGTGTTTCCAGCTGAAGGACAGAGCATCCACTTTCCAGGCTTGTTTGTGGGGAGTCCTTGTGCAAAACTTGCCCATCTGGTAGTTCTGGGGGAGGCAAATAGATCTATGCCTGGGCTCCCCCACTCACTTGTCAACATGTTGAAAATCCTTGGTTTCAGTTTCCACTTGTGTGGGTCCATGAGGTTTCTGCTTAGTCTGTCTGCAAGTGTATTCAATTTTCCTGGCAGGAATTGAGCTTGTAGGTGCATTTGGTAGCTCAAGGCTGTGTTCCACAATGCCATGGCTAGTCTGCAGAGGGGGTAGGAATGTGTACCCCCCTGCTTGTTTATGTACCACATAACTGTGGTGTTGTCCATCATTACCATTAGTTGTCCTGGAAGAATGTAGTCCTTGAAGGCTGTCAGAGCATTCTGTACAGCTAGCGTTCCTTTTTGATTGATATGTAGGTGCATTTGATTTGGGTTCCATTTGCCCTGAATGCACTTCCCTGCAAGTGAGCCCCCCATGCATAGTCTGATGCATCTGTAGTTAGGGTTTGGGCAGCAGGGGGGTAGTATGAATGGTAGTCCCTTATTTTGGTGGCAGGCCTCTGCCCACCAGAGGAACTCCAGGCGTAGGCAAGCTATGACAGGAATCATTGTTTCCAGGCTGGGAGAATGTTGACTCCATATACTTTTTAGATACCACTGTAGTTTCCTCATATGCAGTCCTGCATATGGAATTAGAAGAATGCAGGAGGCCATGAACCCCAAAGCTTGCAGTATTTGTCTTGCAGATAGCAGGGTTTTTTGTGGCCACTTGTTTGAAGTAGGTTACCAAATGAATTTGCTTTTCTGGCATGAGCTAAGCCATCTGGGCAGTTGTATTCAAGCTTGCAACCAGGAATGTAATTTGTTGACAGGATATCAGTTGTGATTTCTTTTCGTTTATGGTGTACCCCAGACAAGTTAGAACCCTTTTTACAAATGCCAGATGATTTAAAAGTATGCCCTGGTTTTCTGCCTGAATTAGACAATCGTCCAGGTATGGGTATATTTGAATACTTCTTTGCCTGCAAAATGCAATAACTGGAGCAAGGCACTTTGTGAATACCCTGGGCACAGTAAACAAGCCAAAGGGCATTGCAGAGAACTGATAATGCGTGTAGCCTGCTTTGAAGCATAGGTATCTTCTGCAAGATTCCCTGATTGGGATGTGCAGGTATACTTCTTTTAAATCTAGTTTTGCCAACCAGGCGTCTTTGCCTAGCATAGGAAGTAATTGGTGAAGAGTCAGCATCTTGAATTTTGGAATCTCCAGAAAGGTGTTTAGAGTAGACAGGTCCAGAATTGGACGCCATGATTTATCTTTTCTGGGTACCAGAAAAAGTCTGGAGTAGAAACCTTGTCCCTTTTCCTCTTCTGGTACCAGTTGAATAGCCCCCATGCTTAGGAGGGAAAGTACTTGTTTTTGAGCCTCTGCCCACTGATTTGGGGGCAGGTCTGGCCACCCATTTGGTGTTGGCAACGTGTGGAAATGAAATCTGTATCCCTGGGACACTATATTTAAAACCCATTTGTCCTGGGTTATGAGTTTCCAGTTCTTTGCATGAAGAGCAATCTTTCCCCCCAAAGGGGTGGTCAAAAGATAAGTGCTTGGGAATTTTTAAAGGAAGTCATTGAGACTGTTTACCATAGGGGTGTCTTGTTATTTCCAGATTTGGAAGTGGAGGCCCCCCACTGCTTAGTTCTGAGAGTCCCCTGGGACTGAAACCTGGGGTTTTTGCTGTGTCTGGGTTTGGCTTGAGAGGACCTGGAAGGGACTAGAAAGGACCAATTCTTAGTAGGCCAGTGCCTACTAAATCTCAGAGGTTGCACTTGTAAAAAATCTATAACAGTTTGCATAGATTTAGCTTTATCTTCCATCTTTTTAAGAACGTCTTCAGCCTTGTTGCCAAACAGGCGGTCCTGATTTAGCTTTAGCATGATCAGGCAAAGATTGCTCCTTAAGCCAAGCATGCATTCTGAGCACAGACCCAGTAACAACAGCCCTGCAAGAGGCCTCTAATGAATCAAAACCACATTGCAAAGTATGTTTTCCAACTTGTTCAGCAGAATGCATTAAATCCTGTAATTCTTTATTTTCCACACAGTCAGGAATCAACAATCATTTTCTGTTTAAGCAGTCCAATAATATGTTGCTGATATTTTAACATATGAAATTGGCAGTTTAAAGCTCTGATTGCCAAGGTTGCAGAAGTATAAACCTTTTTACCCCATCTGTCCAGCACCCTGGAGTCTCTTATCAGAAGGGGTGGGATTTTTAGCAGTAGAATCCTTAATACCCTTGGGCCCCTGAGAAATAGTCTCTGGATCTGCAACAGGATTTTTGAAAAGGAACTTGTGGGACTCAGGAACCCTGTAGTATCTGTCAGGTTTATTAGGATCAGGAGGCAGGGAATCAGGGGCCAAACTGGATTCCGAGAACACATCATCAACAATGTCTAGTACAGGAGGTATAGCCAAAGGCCTATGATGAGGTAGAAGAAGGAAATCCCTAAGCCTCTTTTTTGAATCAGAAAATTCCTGGCTTTCCCAGTGGAAATGCTCCCTTAAAGTATGTAAAGTTTTCCCAAAAGAAAAATCCTCAGGAGGGGAAGCAGAGGGAATAGAATCCTCTGTATCAAAATCCTCATAAGTAGGTATGGACAAATCTAGGACATCAGAAGAGTCAGAAGAAACAGAATCCTGATCAGAAGATTCATAATCAAACTCAGCCCTAGGCCTCTTAGGGGGGGGGGGGTTGACTACCCCTGATTAGAGTTATTAGATCTTCAGACATTTTAATCATTTGTTTTTTAGGCATAGGGGCCTGAACATGTGGCCTGGGCGTTGTTTTTTAGACATGGATCGAGATTTAGGCCTTAGTAATGAAGGAGGTGTCGATTTAATATGCAAGTCTGTAGGCCTGAATACACCCTCAGAAGCTGGTGCCTGCACAGTGGCTCCGGACCCATCCAAGGTAGAGACATCCGCGGGTTCCATAGTTGAAGTATCTCGTGGAATACCGGACTCCGAATGGGTCTCAGTAGAGGCCTGCGAATCACAAGTAGTGGGTATCAAGGGCTGCAAAAGCGCCTCACTGAGTACTGGCGAACTGGCGACTGGCTTAGGAGAAGTGTCGTTGGCAGATGTTCATCGTGCATACAGCTGCAGTAATCACAGATGGGTTTTCAGCCGTCAGGCGGTCCCTCGGTCGGCCGAATTTCAAAGTCTTGGTCCGGCGTCGGTTGTCGTCGCTTACTCTTCTGACGTCAGGAAGGCCAGAGTATATAAGACACAGCCGACGCCATGTTCTTCAGTCTTTTTTGCCACGCGGTGCCCGAAGCAGAAGCAGTTCGCAAGTGCCGGTCGGCCAGCTCCTGAATTACGAAAATATTTGGAACCGAAGTCTTCATTAAAGCTAAGTACCCCGTTGGGGAATCTTTTCTTGCCTCAGACCGATGTCAGAAAAAGTTAATAATTGTATTTCTTCTGGGAAGCAAATACCGCATAAGGATTTCCATTCCCTTTGCATACCTTGTTTGGGCCCAGACCACGACGTCTCGGGCTGTCGCTTTTGCGCTACCTTCAATAAACGCACTATCAAGCGTCGGGCAGAGTTCGCCCAACACTTTTTTGGTAAAGCTTTTGACTATAAAATGTTGTCGGACACTCCGACTACCGTTTTATCCAAAAAAATGCAAGGAAAAGGACCGACAGGCGAGGCCCGCGGTCTCCACCGACACCACGCCGAAACAGGCTCCACGTGGTCCGGTTCTTAGTGAGACGCCTTTGCAGTCCCTGACTACCGACGACACTCCTTCGGCGGTGTCCTCTGTACCCGAGACCGCTGGTTCATCGGCCCTTTCCCAGACTACAACCGAAGCCCCAGCTTATGTCGAGCCTACTAATGTGGACAGATCTACATCCACCCATGGTGTATTTAGGCCTTCATCCTCTTTTTCTATTAAGGCCTTTACTAAATCCAAAGCAGCCAGGCATCACACTAGGCCTGCTACACAAGGCCCATCTCCTGGACCCATGCCTAAGAAACACATGCTTAAAATGGCTGAGGATCTAATTACTCTTATCAGAGGTTCTCAGCCCCCTCCTGACAAGAGACCCAGAGTGGAGGAAGAATCCCCCTCTTCTGACCAGGGATCCATTTTATCAGAGCATTCTGATGCTGAGGAACACTCTTATTCACCTTTTGAGGATTCGGATGCAGAGCAGTCTATTCCTTCTGTATCCCCCCCTGAGGATTTTTCTTTTGGGGAAACCTTGCACACCTTGAGGGATCACTTCCATTGGGAAGGCCAAGACTTTTCAGACTCCAAGAAAAGGCTTAGGGAATTTCTTTGGTTACCTCAGCACAGACCTCTGGCTATTCCCCCTGTTTTGGAGGTACTGGGTGATGTCTATTCAGAGGCTTGTTTTAATCCTGATTCACTGCCTCCTGCACCAGTTAAGCCTGATAGATATTACAGAGTACCCAGTTCTCACCAATTTCTCTACAAAGGCCATAATGCTGACCCTGAAACCATTTCACAAGGCCCTAAGGGAATTAAGGCCTCCACTGCCAAGAATCCACTTCCTGCAGAAAGTGAATCTAGATCTCTAGAAAGGTGGGGTAAGAAGGTTTATACCTCAGCCACCCTAGCCATGAGGGCCTTAAACTGCCAGTTTCATATGATTAAATATCAACAGTTCCTGTTATCACAATTAAAAAACAAAATGTCTCAACCTGAACAACCAGATTTAAAAGAGTTACAGGATATGATGCATAGTGCAGAACAAGTGGGTAAACACACATTACAATGTGGTTATGATGCCCTAGAGGCCTCCAGTAGAGCGGCTGCTACAGGATCAGTCATTCACAGACATGCATGGCTTAGGGAACAAAATCTGCCTGATCATGTGAGAGCAAAACTTCTTGATGCACCTTTACAAAAGGATGTTCTTTTTGGTACTAATGCTGAGGATATATTACGAAAAATGGAAGAGAAAGCCAAATCTATGCAAACTGTCAAAGCTTTCTAACAGGTCCAGCCACCACGATTTAGCAGGAATTGGCCATCAAAAAACTGGTCCTTTCCAGCCACTGGCAAGCCCCAAAGAGGCAGATACAGACACGGAAGGGGCAGAGGGCAATCACAAGGGTCATATAGAGGCAGACAATGGCAATCTCCAGCATCAAAAGGTGGTGAAGACAGTGCACAACAATACAGGAAGCAAACTCAATGACTCCCTCATTTCCGTGCCAAGCAAGTTTCAGCTGGCAGCACCTTTGGGAGGGAAACTAGCATTATTTGCAAACAATTGGCATATTGTCACAACAGACAAATGAATACTGGACATTATAAACAGAGGCTACAAATTTCATTTTCACACTCTTCCAAAAATGAGAGGCATGCCAAACCTACCACAAAATCAAAGGGTAGAGGCACAACTGCAAATTTCAAAGCTCCTAAACATGAGGGCTATACAAAAGGTACCTACGCACCAACAAGGTCAAGGTTTTTATTCAAGACTTTTCCTGGTACCAAGAAAAGGAACCGACTGGAGACCCATTCTGGACTTATCCATACTAAACACATTTCTACTCGTACCAAAATTCAAGATGCTCACATTACAGCAACTTCTTCCCATGCTGGGCAAGGAGTTTTGGCTGGTAACATTGGACCTCAAGGAGGCATACCTGCATGTCCCAATCAGACAAAGCTGCAGAAGATACCTCAGATTTCTTGCAGGTTCAATCCACTATCAATTCTCTGCATTGCCCTTTGGCTTATCTACTGCGCCCAGAGTATTCACCAAGTGCCTGGCATCAGTGATTGCCTACTGCAGACTTCAAGGGATACAAATTTACCCTTATCTGGACGACTGCCTGATCCAAGCGGACAGCAAACATATACTACTGGAACATCTGGCATATGTGACATGGTTACTGCTTTCTCTGGGATACACCATCAACAAGGAGAAATCAAAGCTAACACCTTCTCAGAAAATAACCTTCCTGGGTGCCAGCTTGGACACAAACACCCAGATGGAATACCTTACGCCAGAAAAACAAGGGCAATTATATCAGTACTTCAAAATACTAGCAAAAAGTACCAGGCTTACTGCAAGGAAAATCCTGCAGGCTCTGGGATTCATGGCATCTTGCATTCTTCTAATCCCATGTGCAAAGCTGCATATGAGGAAACTTCAATGGTACCTAAAAAATCTATGGTCTCAACACAGTCACAGCTTGGAAGCAATTATTCCAATAATTCCCTGTCTACAAAAGGAATTCCTATGGTGGGCCCAAGCATGTCAAGTAAACACAGGCCTCCCATTCTGCAAGCCTCAAGCAAAACAAGTCATAACCACAGACGCCTCAGATTATGCCTGGGGGGCGCACATGAAGGACAGGTGCATTCAGGGCAGATGGTCCCAAAAGGAAAAGCACCTTCACATCAATCAAAAAGAAATGCTGGCAGTAATAAATGCAATTACAGCGTTCAAGGACTTCCTGCATCCAGGACAATTGCTCATAAGAACAGACAACACCACAGTAATGTGGTACATAAACAAACAAGGGGGAACTCACTCATACCTCTTGTGCAGACTAGCCATGACTCTTTAGAACTTGGCTCTGGAAAGACAAATCGAACTTCAAGCACAGTACTTGCCAGGGATGGAAAACACACTGGCAGACACTCTGAGCAGAAATATGACAGATCCACACGAATGGAAGCTACATCCACAGGTGTTTACGGAGATAGTCCAAGCGTGGGGGAGGCCAGATATAGACCTTTTTGCCTCCCACAGAAACCATCAATTGAAAAGGTTTTGTTCAAGGACCTTCCATCCAAAGGCCTGGAAAGTGGACGCCCTTTCCTTCAGTTGGACAACATGGACAGTTTATGCATTCCCACCTCTGCCTCTTCTGCCCAAGGTACTTTTGAAAGCAAGAACAGACAAACCGAGGATGAGACTGATTGCTCCAGACTGGCCGAGGCAACACTGGTATCCACTCCTGAGGAGCCTAACACATACTCCTCCCTGGTCCCTGCCTCCAATACCTCTTCTGCTGACGCAGAACAACTTCAAAACCCTTCACAGCCAGCTGAAAACACTCAACCTCGCTGCATGGAAAATTCCTTAACACCACATCAAACTCTACTCTCCAAGGAGGTGTAGGATGTCATTTTGGAGGCCAGAAGACCATCTACTAGAAAAGCTTACTCCGCAAAATGGAAGCGGTTTTGCTGTTGGAATGAGAAAAGAGGGCAGGACCCTAGAAAATTGAACTTGCCTCAGGTTTTACAGTACCTAGCTGAACTACTGAGCAGTGGACTTTCATTTTCCTCAATCAAAATACACGCCTCAGCAATTTCTGCAGAATTCAACACGGATCCTCCTTTATTCTCACACCCACTCTTACGACAGTTCCTCAGAGGGGCTAAGAATATAAGACCTCCAAGGAAACAACCAATACCAGCCTGGGACCTTAATTACATACTAGAAAAATTAACATTGCCTCCCTTTGAACCTGCTGCTTCAACAGATCTACAATATTTGTCCTGGAAAACAGCTTTCCTTCTGGCCATCACTTCAGCTCGTAGAGTTTCTGAACTACAGGCCCTCATGGCGGTGCAGCCCTTCCTCATCTTCCATCAGGACAGGGTTTCCCTCCGTACCAACCCTTCTTTTATGCCTAAAGTGGTATCTAGGGTAGCCTTAAACCAAGCCATACACCTTCCTACCTTTTATCCTAACCCTCAAAACAAAGGGGAGAGGCTGCTTCACTCTTTAGACATCCATAGGCAGCTACGTTACTATTTGGACAGAACAAAGTCCTTCAGGAAATCAGACCAACTTTTTGTGTCCTATGCTGTAGGGGCTCCAGGGAAACCAGTTACCAAACAGACCATTTCCAAGTGGATTGGCCACTGCATACGTTTTTGTTACTCCTATCATGGGAAACCTGTCCCTACTGGTATCAGATCTCACTCCACCAGGGCCACAGCCACCTCTACAGCCTTCCTTAGAGGTGTGCCTACTAAGGATATCTTGGAGGCAGCCACTTGGAGTTCTGTACATACCTTCACAAAACACTACCATCTGCCCTTATATTCCAGAACAAGAGCAGGCTTTGCCACTGCTGTTTTGCAGGGCATTCTGGCTCAACCCAGTTCCTCATAATGCCTACCACCCTATGCATAGCTTTGGGACTCTACCCATCTGTACTGCAGCTGTATGCACGATGAACATAGTACAGTTTTGTACCTACCATAAATGTAGATGTTCGAGTGCTAATACATCTGCAGTACAGGTTTCCCTCCCTCCTTCCCCACTTGGTAAGGGCATGGGGCCTAACAACCTCTTCATACCTCCTGACTGGGTTATCCTGCTATGTTTTATTTGCTTGCTTACACTGATTTTGCATTACATTGCATTGCTTGCATATGTGGATAAGACTTATTTATGTATTGCCTTCCTTTTGGGGGCACCTGACATCTGGGGCAAGAAAGACTGAAGAACATGGCGTCGGCTGTGTCTTATATACTCTGGCCTTCCTGACGTCAGAAGAGTAAGCGACGACAACCGACGCCGGACCAAGACTTTGGAATTCGGCCGACCGAGGGACCGCCTGATGGCTGAAAACCCATCTGTGATTACTGCAGCTGTATTAGCACTCGAACATCTACATTTATGGTAGGTACAAAACTGTACTTTTTGGACCTCGGCGGACTGTCTCTGTCTTTATCTTTGCATTTTTTCAGAATCTTGGTAGTCAGATGGCAAACCAACGACATTTCTGGATAATTAAACCGAGAACCAAAATATTTAGAGGCAAAAATATAGCGACTATGGATAGTGCGCTGATTAAATAAAGCACAAAATCGACAGCAAGGTACGTCATGGTCAGGGCCTAGGCAAGGAATACAGTACAAATGAAAATCTTTTTGAGGTATTTGCTTTCCACAAGTAATGCAATTATTAACTTTTACTGACATCGGTAAGGAGCAAGAAAAAGTTTCAACGGGTACTTAGCTTTAAGTTGAAGACTTCGGTTCTGAAACTCGAAAACGAAAATTTCAGGAGTCGGCCGACTGGCTCTTGTGAACTGCTTCTGCTTCGGGCACCAAATGGCAAGAAAGACTGATGTAATGGCATTGTCTGCATGTTTTATACCCCTGATGACCTGACGTCATGGAAGAAGGGACAGCAACCGACGCAGGACCCAATATTTTGTTAATCAGGCCGACTGAGGGCAACCTGCAAGCAGATTAGCCAAATGTAATGACTGCAACAGTGAAACACAAAAAACATCATATACTTACCTTTGACAGAAGAGAATTGCATAGTTTTTAGAAGAATCATCAACGGACATGTATTTGTTATTATTCACAAGTTCTCATTTATATTTTCAAACCACTTAGACAAGTTATCTAGTTTCAGGTGCCCATATTTCAGGACAGATTTGGCAAACATGCTACTATTTGGGATTTTCATGAGGGATTCTGTCTTATGGCCTTTTTCAATGGCAAGTTAACATAGAACACCTTTGCATGGAATGGGTCCGATGTTAAACCTTCATTTTCAAATGGTTACCCTTCCACAGCCAAATCAATATGAAAGCATTTTTTACCACCCATACTCATCGCTTTAGTGTGTGGCCTTTCCAGCTGTCCCACCGAGAAGTTACCCAGGATTTTATAACTAACTCTTATTCCTCCCTATACTCTACCTTCCAAGCCTGTTCTTTAATGATGGAAGGGTGAAATGACAACCTTCCTTCCAAGTGCACTGGTGGACAATCACCTGCAAGGCTATCCTAAAGTAATTAATAAATACGCCCATCCCTTTTCTCAGTTGCACTCCCTCCACCTTAAAGATATAAGAACCATGAATGTACTGGGTTGTCAGTTTTGCTACTAAATCCTCCATGGCTTATCATCAACTTACTTGGGAATCTAATTAAAGGGTTCCTGACTCTCTACTAACACTTCTTCCTAAGGATTGCCGTATTGGTGTCTTGGAATTGCCTCTGACCATCCAAATATGCCTTCTGTCCACCAAAATTTCACTTGTCCAATAATATCTACTTTTTCATACAAAACAATAGAAAATAAGCTATCGGGTAATTCCCCTTAACATAAAATACCAGTATTGTCAGACATTGTCTCCTTTTATTCTGATGGTTTCTCATGCTTGATTCTGTCACATAATTCTACTCTTAAACCATTATACCCAAATGTCCTGAGAAAGAAGGCATATATTCTCCTACCATCATATGTCACCTGTACAGGTATATAAATAGTGCTCAACTATTCATCACCAAGTGTGAAACATAGTATAATCAGTAACACTTAGCTGAGTTCCTAACAAGTCCAATGGACTCAGGCAACCACAGCACTGCTAAGTTACCATGTCATTTCTAGTGATGCCCAGGTCTAAAAAATATTTTTGTGAATATAAAGAATTGCTGAAGGGGTAAGAAAAACAAGGTCTGATATTTAACATTTTGCATGTCAAGGGGTCTGCCTTATTTTGCATTCTCACTGCTTCTTATGCAGTGGTTACAAGTAGAAAAAAAAGGTTTTGTGATTATTGATAACTAAATGCTTCTTCTCCACAAAATTCATTTATGCTAGTTAATATTACTTTTAATTAAAATGAAATGGTAAAAAATGACGGTCTTAAAATGTTGGAAAGCACCTTTCTGTTTGCTTACACCAGCCCCCAAGCCTGAATTACTGCTTCCTTGGTTGCTTCAAAACAAATCATTAGTCTGGTTGTTTTAAGTATTTACCCTGCTACAGACATGCTATGACTGCAAGTATCTGTATTCTTTTTCTTTTCAGACTACCATCTATCTCTTTACAAGATGTTCAAGCATTTACTGTGCATTGAATAAACTCCAGGGATGTTTTCCAAAAATGGATAAAAACTTTTGTCCATGATGAGCATGATGGTGAAGGGTGCTGCTTAGTTTTCTGTAAAGCTTCACTATAGCTAAAAGCCAGACATCTTATGTATATAAGACCAAGATGTAAAATGATGTTATCTAAGTGCTCATTAAATTCTTTTACGTTTACTGCCATTTGAGCTAATATGATAATCATAAACAAAACCGATATGTAAAATATATAGAGATATTCTTTTAAATGTGAACTCCTTTCTGTTTTGCAATTGCAGATCACTTGCAGACACATCATTTTTATTGTGCCACAACATTCAGCACTCAGCAACTCCTTTGGCTTTGTTTGTATTCCTTTGTCTAGCCTGAAATTGCTCATTGATAATAACTGGAACTTAGGAACAAGGAAATTCCAAATGGAAAATGAAATTTATTTTGTGGAGATTTGGGGTAGATCATTCACTTTATCCAAATCTGGCAGAATGTTAGTATTACTTTCTTTTCTCAGGTTTCCATTAATTTCCTGTTTTTCTTTTCTGTTTTAACATTCTTGGTGTTGCAGCCTTCTTGATTGTATTTGCTAGTGTGTGTCTAGTCTATAACCTAAATGCATACCTATAGTAACCCCCCTTTCTAGGGCAGTGATTCCTGGAAAATGCTCAATCCTACCCACTAGCCCAAGGTCCACTTCCATGTCACTTGTATTTAAACAGAATTATACGAGGCCTGTTTACAGTTACTCAGGCTGTCATGTACTGGTGTTCGCACTGGTCCCTGATTACCTATGTCCCAGCTCTCATTATGGACATGTGATTTGTACTAGAATCACATCAGACACACTGGAATGCAGGATGGAACTCTACCAACCTTACAGAGTTGAATGCATCCCAGCTGAACACCAGAAGGCTGGGTCACAACATATAGATCCTAACATCTGCTCATCAATCATTTTTACAGGCAGAAATAGGCAGTACAGTACTTTACTGTACTCCTTCTGCTAGATTTACCTACGAGTGTAAGGTTTCTCGATTTACAGAATATCCACTAAGGTTTCATGGTTTTTATAACACATTTAAACCTATGCATGAAAAATGATGGAAAATTTACTAATACCTAATAAACAGTGTGTACCTCAGACAAATCTGACATCAACTGGTTAACCAACACCTTTACCTAAAACAGTACAGGAAACTGAAGTTCTGCACTCTAGACTTGAAGGTGAAAAGTAACATTCTATAAGCATTTTTTATTTATTGTATTAACTGAGTTGAAGCCTATTTTTAATGGAAGCCCTACAGCAGTGTCTAGTTAAGTGATCTGGTCAGCTGCATACAATAAGTGAAGACAGAAAGAATTGAAGAAGGACTAGGGGAAATTCTTCATAGCCTTAATCCACTGTGCGAAAGTCCCAGATGACCCAAAAAGGTAGCTCGCACCATGTACCCAAATAAAATATATATATACATATATATATATATATATATATATATATATAAAACATATATATATATATATATATATATATATATATATATATATATATATATAAGAGATGCAGGACGGGCAGGTCAGACTGTTTAATACAGTTTTATCTGTGTGCGTTTTTTCCCATAGTTGCTTCCTACAGTGGCAAATTTTAAAATTTTTAAATGTAAGCATTGTACACATCAATAGAATGATGCAAGCTGTATCACTCAGCAGACAGCCTCAGACATTGAAATCTGTCATTTATTATTACAGATCACACAATTATTATGGGATAAACTGCATGTCTTTTTAGAACACTTCAAAAGTATAGGACATTAGTTCACCAAAGACAGCTTGTTCCATTGTGAAATCCCTTACTAACACTGGCTCTGGATATTACATAATAGCAGATCCAATGAAAGTATTGCATTTATGCACTGCCATAATTTGTGCACTTCTGTTCAGTTGTCTCTGGGGGACTAGAGCAATAGCAGTGTCTGGGGTGGTAATAGGGACATTTGTGGGTAGGGTTATGAAACTTCCACTAAACATACCTTATACAGGCATAACGTCAGCCTTTCCTACATCATCAGTATGAGAGGAGAAAGGACAAAACATCTGTGGTGCCAGGAGCTGAGGACACATAATCTAATTGTGACAAGAGCAAAGCGCACCTCCATAGACAACTGCCATCTAAGTGGGCAGACAGAAACCAGTTTCTGAAAGTGATTTGTAATAAACTTTTTATTGACTTTAACAAGACTGATAATAAAATGCATACTATAGCAAAATACAAATACAATAACCATTTAAGATAAAAAAACCCTTATAAAGCAACTATGTTGCAATGAGAACAAGAACTAGTTGTTTACTCTCACCACCACAGATGAAAGCTCCCAACCTAATAAGCACACAGATAGCTCTACCCTCATCATCCCCAGATCCAGCCTCTGTCTCAGTATGATTAATGCAGCAATCTCATCAGCATAACCCAACCGATCATTTTTAGCTATCTACCTTGTAGTTAATAAGCTGATGTTCATCGTGCATACAGCTGCAGTCATCACACTTGGGTTATCCTGCCGTCAGGCGGGTCCTCGGTCGGCCGAATTCCAAAGTCTAGGTCCGGCATCGGTTGTCGTCGCTTCTTCCCTGACGTCAGTGCGGCAGGGGTATAAAAGAGGCAGCCGACGCCATTTTCTTCAGTCTTTCTTGCTGCGCGGTGCCCGAAGCAGAAGCAGTTCGCAAGTGCCGGTCGGCCAGCTCCTGAGATTTACGAACAGTATTTCAGCCGAAGTCTTCTTTAAAGCTAAGTACCCCGTTGGGGAAACTTTTCTTGCCTCAGACCGATGTCAGACAAAGTTAATAATTGCATTTCTTGTGGGAAGCAAATACCGCATAAGGATTTTCACTCTTTCTGTATACCTTGCTAAGGGCCAGACCACGACGTCTCGGCCTGCCGTTTTTGTGCTAGGTTTAACAAGCGCACTATTAAGCGCCAGGCGAAGTTCGCCCTTCATTTTTTTGGCAAAAAATTTAATTATATCATGTCGTCGGATACACCGACGCCAGTTTTAGGCAAAAGGCGCAAGGATAAGGACCGACATCCGAGGGCCTGCACTGAGTACTGAGACCACGCTTAGGCTGACTACCGGTTCTCCGGTTCTCAGTGAGGCACCTACGCAGCCCCTGACTACCGATGAAACTATTTTACCGGTGACGTCAGTACCCGAGGTCGCAGGTTCCTCGGTCTCCATTCCCACTGCAGATACCGACGCCACTCTTGGCGGGGAAACCGAAAATTTAGCGAGGCCTGCCATTTCTGAAGGCGTCTTCAGGCCTACCACCTTCTCTATTAAATCTTTCACTAAATCTAAAGCTACAATGAAAACTAAAAAACAGGGTCCTCAGACCTCCTCTCAAGGCCCCATGCCTAAAAAGCAGATGCTTAAAATGGCTGAGGATTTGATAACTCTCATCAGGGGTTCTCAACCCCCCTCAGACAAAAGACCCAGGTTGGAGGAAGACTACCCTTCCTCAGACCAGGCTTCTGTTGCCTCAGACCATTCTGAGGACCAGGATTACGCCTATTCCCCTTTTGAAGATTCTGATGCTGAGGAGTCTATTCCCTCAGTCTCCCCCCCTGAGGACTACTCTTTTGGGGAAACCCTGCATACGTTGAGAGAGCACTTCCGCAGGGAAGGCCAAGATTACTCAGATTCCAAGAAAAGGCTCAGGGAATTTCTACTGCTCCCCCAGCATAGGCCCCTGGCTATCCCTCCTGTTTTAGATATTTTGGATGATGTGTACGCAGAAGCTAGTCTTAATCCAGACTCTTTACCTTCAGCCCCTGTTAAACCAGACAGATATTACAGGGTTCCTGATTCTCACCAGTTCATTTATAAAAGCCATACTGCTGACCCAGAAACAATTTCACAGGGTCCCAAGGGGATTAAGGCCTCTACTGCTAAAAACCCTTTACCTTCAGAGAGAGATTTCAGAGCATTAAAAAGGTGGGGGAAAAGGTGTATACCTCGGCCACTTTAACCATGAGGGCATTAAACTGTCAATTTCATATGTTAAAGTACCAACAGTTCTTGTTATCTCAGCTGAAAAGTAAAATGACACAAACAGAACAACCAGATTTGAAAGAGTTGCAGGATTTGTTGCATGGGGCAAAGCAAGTGGGGAAACATACCTTGCAGTGCGGTTTTGATGCTTTAGAGGCCTCATGTAGAGCTGCTGTCACGGGGTCTGTCATATGTAGACATGCTTGGCTCAAAGAGCAAACCTTACCAGATCATGTCAAAGCAAAGTTATTAGATGCACCACTTCAAAAAGATGTATTGTTCGGTGTTAAAGCTGAGGAGGTACTAAAGAAAATGGAGGAAAAAGCAAAATCTATGCAAACAGTTAAAGATTTCTTGCAGGTGCAACCTCCACGCTTCAGCAGAAACTGGCCTTCAAAAAATTGGTCCTTTCCAGCCATGGACAGACCCCAAAGGGGCAGATACAGACGCCTAAGGGGTAGAGGACAACCTCAAGTATCTTACAGAGCTAGACAGTGGCAAGCACCAACCCCAAGAGGTGGAGAAGATAGACCACAGTCATTTAGAAAACAGACACAATGACTTCCCCCTATGCCTGCCCAACAAAACTATAATGGCAGCACCTTTGGGCGGAAAACTGGCATTATTTTCAAAAAACTGGCACATTGTTGCAAAAGACAAATGGATTCTGGATATCATAGACAGAGGCTACAGGTTCCACTTTCACACCCTTCCGAAAATGAGAGGCATGCCAAACCTGCCACAAAATCAAAGGGCAGAGGCACAAAGACAAATTTCCACTCTCATGGCTATGAAAGCTATTCAAGAGGTACCTGCGAAAGAACAGGGTCAAGGTTTTTACTCAAGACTATTTCTAGTACCAAGGAAGGACAAAGACTGGAGACCCATCTTAGACCTATCTATTCTAAACACATTTCTAGAGGTACCAAAATTCAAGATGCTCACATTACAGCAGCTTCTTCCCATGCTGGGCAAGGAGTCTTGGCTGGTAACGTTGGACCTCAAGGAGGCATACCTGCATGTCCCTATCAGACAAGATTGCAGAAGATACCTCAGATTTCTTGCAGGTTCAACCCATTACCAATTCTCTGCATTGCCCTTTGGCTTATCTACTGCGCCCAGAGTGTTTACAAAATGCCTGGCATCAGTGATTGCCTTCTGCAGACAACAAGGAATACAAATCTACCCATATCTGGATGACTGCCTGATCCAAGTGGACAGCAAGAACATTCTATTGCAGCATCTGGCATTTGTAATAAAACTATTAAACTTCCTGGGTTACACAGTGAACAAAAAGAAATCAGAACTAATACCTTCTCAACAGATAATTTTCCTGGGTGCCAGCTTAAATACAAGAACCCAGATGGCCTACCTCACGACAGACAAACAAGGGCAACTGTCTCAATACTTCAACAAAATGGCAACTTTAACCAGACTAACTGCAAGGAAAGTCCTGCAGGCTCTGGGGTTCATGGCATCTTGCATCCTACTAATACCATGTGCAAAGCTGCATATGAGGAAACTACAATGGTACCTAAAAAACTTATGGTCTCAACACAGCCACAGCTTGGAAACAATTATACCACTCATTCCATGCCTTCAAAAGGAATTTTTGTGGTGGGCTCAAGCATGCCAAAGAAACACAGGTCTCCCTTTCTGTTTACCTCAAGCAACTCAAACCATCACAACAGACACCTCAGACTACGCCTGGGGAGCATACATGGCAGATCAGTGCATTCAGGGAAAATGGTCCCAAAAAGAGAAGCACCTACACATCAACCAAAAGGAGATGCTAGCCGTGCAAAATGCTCTTATGACCTTCAAAGACCTTCTGCATCCAGGCCAGCTATTAATAAGGACAGACAACACCACACTCATGTGGTACATAAACAAACAGGGGGGGACTTATTCCTACCCCCTATGCAGGCAAGCTATGACCCTGTGGAACACAGCACTGGAATTACAAATTCAACTACAGGCACAATTCCTGCCAGGGAAGGAAAACACACTGGCAGACAACTTAAGCAGAAATATGACAGACCCACACGAATGGAAGTTGCATCCTCAAGTCTTCTCAAAGATAACTCAGGCATGGGGACAGCCAGACATAGATCTATTTGCTACCCACAGAAATCACCAGTTGGAGAAATTCTGTTCAAGGACCTATCATCCACAGGCCTGGAAAGTGGACGCACTCTCTTTCAATTGGACAACATTGACAGTCTATGCCTTCCGCCTCTACCTCTACTGACCAAAGTTCTATTAAAACCAGAGCAGAGAGGCCACAAATGATTCTCATTGCTCCAGACTGGCCACGACAACACTGGTATCCCCTCCTAAAGAGCCTGTCACACTCACCACCATGGATCCTACCTCTAGTTCCTCTTCTGTTGTCCCAGCACAACTACAAAACCCTTCACAGCCAGCTCAAAACCTTAAATCTAGCTGCATGGAGAATACCTTAATTATCCAAAAGACTCTCCTCTCCAAGGAGGTGCAGGATGTTATCCTGGAGGCCAGGAGACCCTCTACTAGAAAAACCTACTCCGCCAAATGGAAACAATTTTGTTCCTGGAATCAAGAAAAGGGCCAGAATCCTTGGGTAATAAATATTCCTCAAATTTTACAGTACCTAGCTGAGATGTTAAACAGTGGCCTTTCCTTCTCCTCCATCAAGATCCACGCTTCAGCCATTTCTGCACAATACAATACAGATCCACCTTTATTCTCACATCCTCTATTAATGCAGTTCCTCAGAGGGGCAAAAAATATAAAACCCCCACGGAAACCACCAGCCCCAGCTTGGGACCTCAACTTCGTATTGGAAAAGCTGACCCTGCCTCCTTTTGAGCCGGCTTCTTCAACAGAGCTACAATACTTGTCATGGAAAACAGCCTTCCTTCTGGCTATTACCTCAGCACGCAGGGTTTCAGAGCTACAGGCCCTCATGGCTGTGCAACCATTCATCATTTTCCATCAGGACAGGGTTTCCTTATGAACCAACCCTACCTTCATGCCAAAGGTAGTATCCAGTGTAGCTCTGAATCAGACTATTCATTTACCTACTTTTTATCCAATTCCACAGAACAAAGGAGAGAGGCTACTACATTCCTTGGACATTCACAGACAACTTTGTTATTACTTGGACAGAACAAAGTCATTCAGGAAATCTGAGCAGCTCTTTGTGTCCTATGCTACAGGTGCTCAAGGAAAGGCTATTTCCAAACAGACTATTTCAAAATGGATAGCCCACTGCATACTGTTTTGTTATTCATTTCATGGAAAATCAGTTCCTATATACATCAGATCCCACTCCACCAGGGCTACAGCTACCTCTGCAGCTTTCCTCAGGGGGGTCCCTACCAAGGACATTTTGGAAGCAGCTACTTGGAGTTAAGTGCACACTTTCTCCAAGCACTACCACCTTTCACTATACTCAAAATCTAGAGCGGGCTTTGCCACAGCAGTCCTGCAGGGCATCCTAGCCCCTCCTAATTCCACTTAGTACCTGCCACCCTTACTTAGCTTTGGGATTCTACCCAAGTGTGATGACTGCAGCTGTATGCACGATGAACATAGTACAGTTTTGTACCTACCATAAATGTAGATGTTCGAGTGCTCATACAGCTGCAGTCCAGGTTACCCTCCCTCCTTCCCCTCTTAGGACAGGACTTATGACAAACACCTTTAACATACAACCTCTTTGGGGTATTCCTTTATGGTGTATTTGCTTGCAACTACTGTTTTGATTTATCTACTTTGTATGTTTGCATAATATCATGTTTTGCCTTCCTTTCTGGGGGCACCTGACATCTGGGGCAAGAAAAACTGAAGAAAATGGCGTCGGCTGCCTCTTTTATACCCCTGCCGCACTGACGTCAGGGAAGAAGCGACGACAACAGACGCTGGACCTAGACTTTGGAATTCGGCCGACCGAGGACCCGCCTGACGGCAGGATAACTCAAGTGTGATGACTGCAGCTGTATGAGCACTCGAACATCTACATTTATGGTAGGTACAAAACTGTACTTTTCCTCTCATTCCACACCCTCCCCTCCTTTAAGTCACCCCTTCTGCTCCAATCCATAATACTTTTTTCCATCCTCTGTATTCTAGCCCTGCCCCTTTTGGAACATTTTTGTGGTTATTTCTTCCCCTGTATTGGCTGACCATCAGCCCACACCACCCTCTCAATCTAGTTATTTCCACCAACATACACTAAGGAGTTAAAAGAGTTTCAGTCCATTGGTTCCTGTCTCCATGTAATGGGAATGAGAGTCTTTCATTCAGGTAGCAAAAAGAAATATTTGTTATTGTGCCTAAATCCCCATACTTTCTGGTAGTTGATAAGCATGGCCACAGCACCAGTTTCCTTACCATGCTTATGACCCTGCATGTCTAGTTCTACTACAGTGTGTGTTACTTGATAGGGCCCCACTTTCATTTCTATTAACCCTCAGACCATCCCTCCCTACTTGAGGGACATAAGCCTCATAGCCTGATTCAACCTTCACTGTATTTTTATCACCCTATCTGCCGCCTTCTGTCCCCTTTGTTATACTACTTAATTTCCTAGCCATCCACCCTCATTGCCTTCTCAGACAGCCCACTTGGGTGCATCAGAGCCCTGCACTCCATACATGAAAGAAAGATTATCTGCCTCTACATTTTACTTGACATCACGTAGTTCCCTAACCTCCATCCTCACTGAACAATCCTGGCCTTCCCTTTTGTACCTTTCCCCATCTTCCCTCTCCATACAAATCTGGAACACAAGCCCTGCACTTCCTCGATTTTCTTGCACATTTTCTGTACCGTAGGCATTTGACTGCATACAATATGTGTAATAAGACACTTTCACAAAGGCAGTAGCATTCTCTTCCCTACCTACCCACCTGTCTAGTAACCCTGTTACTTTCACTGACATCTGTTGCCAATTCCTTTTGTACATGTCTGGCATCTTAAGGTTGTCTCTCAAACCCAAGAACTTAGCCCCACAAAATGCCCTTCCCTCTCCTACACAGACCATATAACAAGTAAGAATAGCCAGACCTGTTACAAATGTTTTAATGTGTAACTGTAGGCCTAATTCTTCATCAGGGTCTCTGAAGCTCTCAAAGGTCTTGGCAGATCAAAACACCCTATTGGCAACATTGCTACGCACCCGCTGTACCACCGCGGATTAAATCCAATGCATCCAGTGCAAAACAGAAAACCTTTACTGTTCTCTAGACAAATTAAAGTATTCCTAAATGCAGGCATGCAACCATTCTTCTCAGCTTCTGTTTTTTGATGATTTAAAACTGTACAGTTCATCAGATGAGGAACTGAAAGCACAGCTGAAGGTTGTCAAAACTGTTTCAGATGATATTAGAATGTCATTTGGCCTTGATAAATGTGCAAAAGCAACCTTTAAAGCAGGAAAACTGCAGCACCAGGAAAAGATCAGTTTGGGACAAGAATGTGGTATAAAAGAACTTGAGCAAGAAGGAGTGTATAAATACTTGGGAACTGATGAAGGATCAGCAAAACAATTGGTGTCTTTAATGACTCAGTTTAAAGGGCAAGAATGGCTTACCAGTGAGCCTATTTGTCCGCGAAATGAAGGGAGGTGGAGTGAGAAGCTCCTCTCCCCTATTTATGTGAGCATCATTTGCATTAAGTTCAATTTTGGCAGTGACTTACAGGATCCCACTCAGCCACCCTTAATTTAAGCTATTAACAGGAGGCAGCTGGTGGTTGCCTTGTGCCTTCCCCCACTTCTACCCCACTGGTTGTATTTCAGTGGCCTTTTCATCACAGAATGTGGTTTCAAGATTAAGCCTTGGCCAAGGCAAGTGGTGTTTGGAGTGGGAGGCAAGCCCTAAGGATCTTTATAATCAGGTCTGAGGCAGCTTGGCTTAGGCACCCTGACCTTAATCCTGAGCTGGAAGGGTGTTGGTTATGCCAGCCAGCAAAAGCATTAGGTTATAAACTGTGTTATAATGTGGTTATGAGGTTATTTTGTTGTGGCATCAATAATGTCTATTTATTCAAAAATAGCTGTAATGCCATATTCTTGTCTTTATTGGCTCAGCTTAGAGGACAATGTGGGATACATTTTACATACTAACAGCTTAAATCGACTACTCCATGTACATAGTTGTATATATTCTTACCCAAATTCACATGGGTCTATTTGTGAACCATGCAAGGCTCTGGTATGTAGCTTGGATCACACATCAGTCCAGCCCAATTATAACATTTACTAATCCTAACCTCAGGAAAAAAAATGATACACGTGCAATGACAGCAGGTCTGAGCTTTGAGGCTGTGTTCTGAATAATAAAGCACTAGCTTAATAATAAAACTACTTCTTACCTCTGCTCTGTTGCTCTAAATATTGCTTTATTTTAAGATGTATTATTCAGAATCTAACTATATATCCATATTAAAATATATAGATATATATATATATATATATATATATATATATATAGTATGTAAGGGCCCATTTCCATAAAGTTTTCAAATAAACAAATATAGGTTATACATAAACATGCATAGGTTACAGAGTCAAAGGGGACACTGGCCAGACAGTTCATGTTGTTAGAAGTGGTAGTGTAGTAATTATAATATGAGGAAGTTTGAATTTGGATCATGCTAGGAGACAGTATTCCATAAAAAAAGCCATGCATTTGATTATAGATATATTTGCCTTGTATCTTAACCAAAATAGGTAACATAGGCATGGGCTTGTAGTCAATATTTTAAGGTGAAAAACTCTTGTCAATGGAAGTATGGTAACTTTTTTACTAGGCATCTGTAATTTGTCTGTGGACCAGCATGAAGGCTAAATACATGCACTGATGCTATTGTTAAGAATGATGGTCTCACTTTGTTAAAAGTGGGTATGCAGCATCAGTAAGGCCTATAAGTTTTTTGGAAGGTTTTTCCCTGATGTGATCTCTTTGAAAATAAATGTATGATTTTGTAGATTTTTATTTTTCAGTGTGTAGGCACTCTCTACCTGTGTGATTGTCAGCTTCAAACATAAAAGATAGGAAGGAACAGTCCTGTATCAACAGTGCTACACTCTTAGCTGCAAACCAGAAGGAGTAAGAATAGCTGGGAGAAGGACACCTTTTTACTTTACAAAGTAATGCTGTTGATTTATTTTTGATGAGTAAAGACATTTTTGCTTGGTCCTAAGATAGTAGGTTTTAGCAGGTATTTCCATTTATGTCAATTATATCTTTATTCTAGGGGAAAAATGGTAATATGGGTTTTGTCAAGTTTTTCTTGATTTTCAGGCCTTATACCCATCTTTTTGCTCTGAGGTCATATATGAGTTTCACCATTATGTATCTACCATCAATATGCACTCGTTAAATACTCTATCATCATCTAAAGTTTCCTTAGACCCATAGGTACAATAAATCACCAGATCCGAATGGAAGATAAGTGGTGTTTCACCATTTATGTGTCTTGACAAACTATATCCTCCATGAACTGAAATATAAAGAGGTCTATGCCATATTTCTTGACCCAAACTGAACTATGTTATCCTGGACCCATTTGTCATCTACAGTTTTGGATCTGAAAAATATCTGTCCATCATATAATTAAAACAATTATGACTAGGTGCATTTTAGAGCTGAATAGCATAACATATCCAGAGAAACACAAGTTTGGAAAATATCTCTCTTCTAAGATTTCTTTTAACACTAATAGCCAATAGTTTGTCACTTTCCTGGACCCATTTGTCATCTACAGTTTTGGATCTGAAAAATATCTGTCCATCATATAATTAAAACAATTATGACTAGGTGCATTTTAGAACTGAATAACATAACATATCCAGGGAAACACAAGTTTGGAAAATATCTCTCTTCTAAGATTTCTTTTAACATTAATAGCCAATAGTTTGTCACTGTCTATTGTCAAAGGCATGATGCTTTTTTAAGTCAAACAGCACAAAGGCACAAGCGCTCTTAAATATAGTGAATATGCATTCTGGGCTAATTAAGACACACCTGAAACATGTTTCAAGTCAACAACATAAAAAACAATCACATTTTTGGAACATGACTTTTTCTTGCAGTGAGTTTGATGGGTCCAATCCAATTTACTGAAAAGCTATATGCCAAAAGCCATAATACTGAATGTGCAATGCAGAACTATCAAAATACCAACATGTTAAAATGTTGAAATCAAAATATGTACTTTGTCACATGTGGAGTGAGCTGGACTTGTCTCCCTGCAGGATCCATGTTAGCAATTATTTCTGAATTTCACTAAAAGAGAAATGTTGCTGTTTGTTGACTGTCTATGTTTACACGCTGTGTAAGTATGTCCTACATGTATGCTGTTAGTAGGCATTTTGAGTTGAACATTGTAACGTTTCAACATTTTGACATTTCAGGATTTACATTCAGCATTATGACTTTCAGTAAACCATTACTTAATGAGTTGTCACACATTATGGTTGAATAGAAATGTTGTATCTTTTGGCTTTTCCCGGTTATGGGTCGCCACAGCGGAACTCCGGTCCGCTAATGATTGGCAGTAGATTTTTTACGTACCGAGTTGCCAGCCCTAATGCACAACCTTCAACGAAGGTACGCCCATTCACGCATGTGTCCACACAGAAGACGCTTTAGCTGAGAATCGAACAGGACAACGTCTTACTGTGAGGTGACAACGCTACTGCAGCACCACCATACCAGCATTAATTTCCAGTCAATGAGAAGCCATCAGTCTATATTTCTATAACTTAGTCTGTACACAAGTTAATTTCCAAAATTTCCTCAATGGTTATTTTTTAAAACCATGCCCAAGATTTCAAACTTAAAATTATATACATGGTTGACTGACAAGCCATGTTTACAAAATGCATTTCATGCATTTTTATTTTTAATGTCCTTAAGTGCTCCATATTTTTTTCATTCTTCCCTTCTTATCAACATAAAATGCAGTTGACTGACAAGCAACTCTCTCTCTCTCTCTCTCGTTATATATATTGAATGGCAATTGCCACAGCCATTGAAATACTATGCCTTCCTTTTTTTGTATGAATAAATGTGTTGCTGGGATAAATATAATTACAAGTACAACACCAGGAGCAATTTTATCTTCCTAATATGTTCATTTTTAAAGTAATGGAAACTTATAAGCCAAGATTCAAAATCAAGCCTCGCCACAAGTAGTTAGACTGCAACCAAAACTGACTTTTTATTGCGATCTCAGAAAGTAGAAATCCAAAGTCTCATTTGCTGCAACGAAGAAGACCTTATTACAAACTAATTTGTATGTCTCTGTATCTCTCGGTGATTACCACAAGCACTAACAAAACCTTTTCTGGTGCCCTTGTGGTAATCACTGCTGGCAGCCGATACATCATTTTAGCAGAGGCACTCCTTCATTCCATTTCCCCAACCACACACATATAAACACACAAACGTGCACGCTTGCACACGCGCACACACACACACACACACACACACACACACACACACACACACACACACACACACACCTACTCTCTCACACAACAACATACACATACCTTCTCTTTCATACAGCAACTAACAACTAGTCTAAATTCCACACACTCCTACTCTCTCAAACAACACACAGACAAGTACTTTCTCATGCAGAAATGAACGGAACTACTATTTTTAAATTGTACACACGCACATCTACCTTCTCTCTGTTAGCAGCATACATACACACACGCATGCACTTTATCTCTCATACAAACAGAACAGGTAATTGAAATTCTACACGCACACACACTCTTTCTCTCGCATACAAAAACAAACGGTTTGAATTGCACACACATACACTTACTCACCTTCTTTCTAAATCAAACTGCCACATGGACTTAGCCCCCCCACTTCACGGAACTGCTAGCTTAAAATTTGCATGCAACTGCAAATTGGATTTACTTCCAAGCTGGCATAAGCACGCATGATTCTCATTAAAGGAATAGCGCAATCAACCTGCTGCAGCTGTAAAAGTGGGAGGGTGCTCACCCCCCATGGTTCCGAAGTCCTTGTATTTTATTTTTTTAATTTTAATTAGTTTAGTTAGTGCATTCTTTCTTCCCGCCACCTGCTGCAGACACTGGGAAGAAAGAATGCACTAATTAAACTAATTAAAATAAAAAAATAAATAAGTCAATATTGCGCCCTTTACAAGGCCAGCCTGTACGGCGCCCTAGGCGGTCGCCTAGTTTGCCTATGCCTAAGGCCGGCCATGGCCAGATGTGACTGGTATTTGGAACTGTTTATAATTCCCTCCACCTTGACTAAAGCCCCAGTTCCAGCTGAAGAAAAGCAACCCCAAAGCAAGATACTGCCACCACCAGGCTTCACCGTGGGGATGGTGTTCTTTTGGTGATGTCAAGTGTTGTTTTTGCGCCAAACGTACCTTTTGGAATTGTGACCAAAAAGTTCAACCTTGGTCTCATCAGACCATAGCACATTTTCCCACATGCTTTAGGGAGACTTGATGTATTGTTTTGCAAATTTAAGCTGGGCATGGATGTTTTTCTGTGTAAGAAAAGGCTTCTGTCTTGCAACCCTACCCCATAGCTCAGACATATGGAGAATATGAGAGATTGTTGTCACATGTAGTACACAAGCAGTACTTGCCAGAAATTCCTTCGGCTTTCAGCTCCTTCAGTGTTGTTATAGGTCCTTTGGCAGCCTCCCTGACCAGTTTTCATCTTGTCTTTTCCTCAGTTTTGGAGGGAAGTCAAGTTCTTTGAAACATCACTGTTGTCTCGTATTTTCTCCACTTTTTGATAACTGTCTTCACTGTGTTTCATGGTATATCCAATGCTGTGGAAATTTTTTTGTACCCTTCTCCTGACTGATACCTTTTACAATGAGATCCCTTTGATGCTTTGTAAGCTCTCTGTGAACCATGGCTTTTGCTGTAGCAGACAACTGAGTTAATGTGAGGAAAATCCAACTAGGACAGCTGAACTTTATTTGGGGTTAATCAGAGTCTCTTTAATAGATGGCAGGTGTGTACCCAAGAAGACCGAATGTTGTAATTAAATCAAAAGGTGCTTCAACAAAGTATTAGTTTAAGGGTGTGCACACTTATGTAACCAACTTATTGTACATTTTTTTTATTTTTTTATACTTTCTCCCTAACATATTTGTTTGTTTTTCAATTGAATTGTACAGGTTATAGTCACATTAAAGGTGGTAAAAGTTTTGAAATGATTTATTGTGGTCCTATTTTTTATACCACAAAAAACTGGCATTTTAACAG
Organism: Protopterus annectens; assembly: GCF_019279795.1. NCBI lineage: Eukaryota > Metazoa > Chordata > Ceratodontiformes > Protopteridae > Protopterus > Protopterus annectens. The sequence continues at coordinate 305,234,164 of NC_056737.1, forward strand.
GGGTGTGTAAAGTTTTTATAGCCACTTCAAATATATATATATATATATATATATATATATATATATATATATATATATATACTAAATGCTTATTTACACTCCCCTCAAAAGATAAGATACCTGTGTATGCAGCATATTTGTGAGGAAAATAAAAAAAAATGATTACAATAATATTTCCAACGTGTTACTTCCTGAGACATTACAGTGCTCTTATAAAGCTATAGTGACCCTCCATGGACCCCTTTCAATTTTGTAACGAAAGTTAAAAATAAATCAACACTGTCCCCAGCCCAATACAAGGTATAGTAACATCTGAGGTTTGAGAAGAATCCATTCCCAGTCCCCCACACAAATAAAGAAACCTTCTGTGTACACCTATGAGCAGGGCTGGTTTTAGACTAGGTGGAATTCATGGCAGAAGTGAATACTTACCCCATGTCAAAATCATCTTATACAGCCTTGCTGTATAGGACCCTCCAGTCCCAGATGTTCTGAAAGTCTGGATATTTTGAAATGCATTTATCCCTTATCTTTTGAGAAATGAGCGTTAAACTGAGCAAGTAACAACAGGGTCCGTTAGCTTCATCCAGACATCCCCCACCAAGCAATTATAGCCACTTTTATGCACAATTCAAATGTAAGATCTTGCTAAAAGAGGATGATCACATATTATACCTTTGTTCCAAACAGTTTCCACACATAAAAATATTGCATGTTGTTTCACATAATCATATTAGTCCTGCAAAACCAAAATAATAAGCGAATAGCAACAGGTAGAAAAAATTTTCCTCCACAGAAGTAGTCTATCTTGCTTCTCACAAACGCACACTAGTCCTGTTAAACCAGAAAGTAACTGTTCAAACTGAGCAAATGACAAGAGGATCAGTTAATTTCATCCTGCCAACCCCAATCACAGCCCCCATCCAGAAGTTATAGCCACAATGTCTAACGGCTATGTAATATTATTTCACCTTCACATATACCTCTCAGCTGTCCAGATTTTTTTTTTTGAAGATCCACATTTTTGCCTAATATTTTTGGTCTGTTGCTTATAAAATGTGTGGTTTTCTGTTAATTGTAGAACTTTTTGCTGTGAAGAAACAACACTAGCCTTTGTGCCACTGTACCACCCTTATGAGTTTAAGACTTCATATTCTTCAGAAAATGCATGCTAACACAAATCCTGTTATTCTAAATACTTTCTATGTTTTAAGAGCAATATTTAAAATCTCCAGTTTCTGGGTCTTTGTCCCCCACCAGTTATTGTAGACGTTGTCCAGATTTATTGATAAGAAGATAGGTATGCTTCCACAGTACACACATATAATTTGCTGTACATTAAACTATTCCAATCCAAGCTGCTCCATACAAATCACAAAGCCAGATTAATACTATCAAAAGTGTTTGGTTGATCAGTGCCAGCACTGCAAGAACAGTAAGAACATTATCTCACTGAAACATTTCTCCCATCTCATTCAAAGTCTGAAACATTGCCAAATATCTGCTAAATCACTGCCAGCATTGTGAAAAAAAAACAATAATATTTTGCTGTCCAGAATCCTGCAGAATGCCCCAAACAACAACTCCTTGGGCAAATGCAATTAAAAACAAAAATAAATGAACTTCTTCAGATGTCTTCATGCCTACATTTGAACATTGCAAAGTCTGTACTCCAGTGACCTCACAATGTTTAGGGGGAACACAAGGTGGAACACCACCCCCGGAGTGCTCACTGTGCCACGGCAGCATGTTGTTTTTTTTTCTGCAGTTACACTTTCTTTATTTTTTACAGTAATGAAACGTTGGTCTAATAAATAAATAACTGGGGAAAAAGCTCCCCTAACAAGCCTGCAAGCACGGCACCAAAGGAACTTGCCTAGTTTGCCCATGCATAAGGCCAGCCCTGCTTATGTTTTATATAACACTGGAAGGAGAAAGAGGCCCTCATACATCGGGTGGTATACAATACAAAATGTGGAAGAGAACAGAACTGCCAAATGAGGCAATTTTATAAGACTTGTACTTCACATCCATAAAAAAGTGAGGGTATTACTGCAAATTTAACTTTCCACTCTCTATGTATACATGTTATACTCAGTCCACCTATTATTAAACTGATGTGATATGCAGATTTATCCTTGCCATTCAAGACTCAGCCCACAGGCATTCTAGTTATCCTGTTTAGAAATGAGGGAAGAAAAGGATTAAGCAAGCCAATTAAACAGAACTACTTCTAGTTAAGAAATTATAAATAAATATTAAAGGGGAGCCAGCATGTTCTGTACATGTTTACTGACATATAATGAGAAACAGAAGGCAAACATCAATCTTTGATCTGTAACAAGCATTTGGAAACAATTCAAATGAAAGTATTAGCCTTTGTGATAATGTTATCAAACCCTAAAGAAAGGAAATGCACTCGTAACCTTTAACCCAAGACAGGAGTGTTCTATCATAAATGTTTGATCTTTATGCTTCCCTCAGGGGACAAGTATCAGCATGTTCTTCCATGTCATTTATTAAGTCCAACTCTAACGGCATCATATCTTAGCCAGAATCAAAGTGTGACAGCTCAAGGGTGCAATTAGTTATAATAGATTTGTAACAAAAGTTAAATGACTCATTCAGTTATTAAAAACACTGGAAACTCTGAATGTCTGCACTGATACTTATCACTTGCCAGACAGAGCACAGTTTTATCATATGAACTAATTTTAGCAAAACCAAAAGTTACTCACAGCAGGGGTCTCTGTCACAAGGCAAAGAAAAATCACTAAGCAGTCTGGAGTCAGATCCTAGCTAAGGTCATTTTTTTCATTTCTCGGGATTTGTCTAAGTTTCAGATTTGCACGTTACACATCTGGAACTCTTGACAGTAATTTTAAATTTACATCTAGACTATATTTTCGGGAAGTGAAATGGGGTGCATGACTGCCTTCCTATGTTTTGGTGGAATGGTTGATGAGACAACCAAAATGTACTTCTGGGAGGTCTATACCTAAGAACTAGCCAGGGCCCTTACTTTTTCTCTGCTTGAATTTTTATGTGTTTTCTATAGCTGCACACCTTTTCCATGAAAATGTGAAACTGTGAAACAACACAATAGCTCTAAAAAATGTCCAAAATATGCCTTGCATTGAACAACATGAAAAGACTGCTCTTACTGTTTTCAAAGCATTAACATTAGCAGAACTCTTAAACAGGTACTTGTCAGGTGAGTGACATTTAGTGTTGCTCAAGATGCCACTGATCTCAAAAAAGAGATTCTACTTCAAAACCTATGCTGCTTACAAGAAGAGGGGTACAGTGTCAGAAGCAAGGGAAAGGCATTATATGGCCCTAAAATATATATTTCACTCTTCTAGATTAGAAACACACAGCTAACAGAGTGACTCCGCTGTTATTGTGAGCTGGTAACTTCTGCATCCTGAATTGCACTCATGTTCATCTTTCTTACAACACCTATAACAAGGCTCTTTACATAAAAAGCAGACAGTAAAATAACACAAAACACAGTCATTTATATAAGTAAAACAATAAATGAGATGAAAATAACAAAATGAAGGCTATTACAGAACAGTCATATTCCATAAAAGTCGAATGACAGAAAACAACAAAAATCTATGTTTTTGCAGGGAGCAAGCTCCCCTGCTCCCCACCCCCTGCATATTATATGTACAAATTCCAAGATCAGACTACAGTGGGGAAAAAGGTAAATTTCCCAATCCCACTGTACCTTGATCTCCATTAAAAAGCTTTGACATTTTGGAAAGTCAGTCATATAGTTGTTGATATGACAATATTCAAATGAAACCTAGATAACTGGATGGGAGACAGCAAATCCACTGCTGGGGTGGTACCCATGCCACTCATGGACAGGGGTAGCTGGTGTTGATCATAGACTCATTATCTTCATAAATTCATTCTGCAAACTACCCAAAAAGAACAAATAGGGATACTCTCGATTAATATGGCTGGGCTTGTAAACGCTCTAGGGCCACTAGCCTAGCAACCTCCTATGAACCTATGAACCTACATGAATGCAGATAAAAGTGAATGGTGTTGATAGTGTAGAACATGAGTGAAAGGAAAGTGAGTGAATGTCGGTTTGTGCAATCAGCGATACCGCAAAAGTCTAATTTCCTAGTTATTACTTTTTATTGTTGAAATCATTTATGTGGATGGAAAACATGCTTTATTAAGTTTTTAAGTGAGGTGAATTGATATTTACTGACTATTTTTGTTTTTGAACATTAGTTTTAGCTCAGTGTAAATTTCTAGAACAAGGAATTTAGGAGGTATGAGTAGTCATCTTTTATGTTCTTGTTCCATTTTTTCCTTTATGAATTGGGGAAACTGTGAAGATTATATATTTAAGTTTGGGGGTGTGGGTGTCTTTTCTCCTTGCAAAATCAGTTTATTATTTTTGTGTGGTTCTATTTTGTTTACTTCAGTGTAAAGACCATTCAGCTTTTTTAAATTCAAGTGTTGCTCTTCTGCCTTTTGAGTCTCCCTGTTGTAGATTTTGTTTTTTTATATATATATATATATATATATATATATATATATATAAAATAGTACATTATTTAAACATTATAGGAAATCATAAAGGAAAGCACAAAATCCCTTTGTAAAAAAATGTACCATCAACTAACCATATTGTGGCAGTACTAAGGTCTAGCAAGTTTTGTCATGTACTGAAGACCAGCACAGTCATATCAGTAAAACTGTCACACATTAATTTACTGAGAAACACTCCAGGCTCAGTTGGGAAATCACTCATATTTAAATCTTGCAGTTGGATAATGTTATCTGGGACACATTTGGTTTCTTTCCTATGATCCCTGCCTACGTGTTGTAGTAGGGCTTTCTATGCAGGTAAACTCAGGGTTACACTTGTAGATGTAGAGGCCAATACATCATCCACTATAACAGGGATAATCTTGTGACACTTTAGCTTTCATTTTGAGTTCAAAATACACTTTGTACCATTCTGTCTCAGCAGGGTCCCCTCCGTGTATATGGCTAACAGACTTCATCAGCTTTTCCCCATCAGGCACACTAATAGCCTTACCTGTGCATTTCTGTGCTTGCTTCCATTTGTTTGCAACACCAGTAGGACTTCTCGTTTATCACTTTTCTCTATTTAGGACATATCCATCTAACAGCAGCACAAGACCTCCTTTTTGAGACTTTGTAGTGTTATACACGGCTCCTATTGTCCCAGGAGCAGTTATACATTTCTCAGCCACTGCAATTCTCTGTACCACTGTATTGCTGTACTCAGTGCGCTCTCAGGGTAAAGGACACAATGTTTACAGTTCGCGGTTTTGAAATTTGTGCTTTTCGGCTGCCGATATTATGCCCGTTCGACTTTATAGTCTAAAGATACTGAAATTTGGGATTTCACTATTTCGAGATTATAAAGTGAATTCATATATATATGTATATATATATGTCTGTGTATGGTACAGAAACAAGAATAGATCATGTTTAGCTAGTAAAAATATTTTCTGAAACATGTTCCTTATCATGAACAGGTCATCAAGATGCAACCAAGGTTTAGAAAACTTTCAGAGTGTGTGTGGAAGTGAGGGTTGACTCCAGATGATGACATCCTTTTAGCTTCAAGGATCTGTGATCTCCACTGTGCAATGGACCAATTTACTGATGTATGTAAATTAGCTGGAAGTCAACACTTCTAAATCACAACCCTTAGGTCTTTCCCCAAAAAAAGTACATTCCTCCCTGCAAATGAGGCAGACAGATACCTAAGCTGAAGGTGTAAGTTTTGGTCTACTCTTAACAGAATTCTTTCTCCAGGCTGTCCCGCCAACCACTCCCCTTATCCTAATAAATCTCCTCAGGAAACCGCAACCCTCCTAAATAAAAACTTTATTGAAAGAATCCAAAAACTCACACCAACTTCTAACACAACTTCCCCAACCCCTTCCAACCCACTTACCAATAACGTTTTCTCCTTTCATCCTGTTCCCACTTCCTACATTAAATCTCTTCTTCTGAAGCTTAAACCCTGCTCTCCCTCCACTGATAATCTACCTCCTACCTTCCTCAAACTCGCTGCAGAATCTATAGCCCATCCCATATCTATTCTTGTCAATAGATCAATTAATGAAGCTACTGTCCCTCTCCTATGGAAATCTTTCCTCACTATACCCCTGCATAAAGTTGGTAACTCAGCTGACCCATCTAAGTACCGACCCATCACCATCCTATCCCCCCTCTCTAAGATACTCGAAAAATGCATTCACTCACAGTTTCTCAACTATCTCCTCTAGCATGATCTTCTCACTCCTACTCAACACGATCTCCAACCTAATCACAGCACAACTATTGCCTTACTATCTTTCACCCATACTATTTCAGAGGCCCAAGATAACAATCTACTCATATCCTGTCTCTTCCTTAACCTTTCAAACACAGTCTCTCACCCCATACTGCTATCTAAACTTGCTAATTTCAACCTATCAGCTACCTCCCTCGCCTGGTTCTCAAGCTACCTCTCCAGTAGGCAGCAGTCTGTCAGATGGCTCTCTTCTTACTCTCCCTTCATACCAGTCCCAACCAGAGTACCGCAAGGATCCATCTTGGGTCCCCTGATATTCAACATCTTCACTAATGAACTTCATACATCTTGAAACAATCCTCGCTCATCCAACACGCAGATGACGCAACTCTCATCTCCAGCAATATCTCTGAACTCCACACCCAAACCCAACAGACGTTTCTATCCACCGAAAAATGGTTGTTTGACAATCTACTCATCCTCAACCCTAAAAAGACCAAACTCTTACTCTTTCTCTCCGTTCACTTTCTCACCATAAAGCCACCTTTAGCATTACATCCTCCAATAATACAGTCATTAATCCTGAAACCCACACAAAGCTCCTAGGTGTCATCATTGATGATGAACTCAAATTCAACCTGCACATACTGCAATGCATAAAATGAACACATCAGAAACTAGGTTTGCTGTACCGCAACAAAAGGTTTTTAACTTCTACTACTAGACTCTCTCTAGCACAAGCACTACTCCTCCCCTCCCTCACTTATGCTGCCCCTGTTCTAATCAACATTCAGGCAACAACCTTGAACAAATTTCAACAAACATACCATAAAATAGCAAGGTTTATTACAAACTCTCCATACAACTCACACCACTCCCTCGCCCTAAACTCTCTCCAATGGCTTCAAATCCCCCAACAACTCCTTCTAACACAATTTCTAATGTTACACTCTATTCTCTACAAACCTTCTTTCTGCCCAGCCCTCTAATCCATAGTCTCCACCTATACCCCTCCTCTGACAGTTCATACCTCTAACCAGCAACTCCTCGATATCTACCAACCACATTAAAATGTAGGCAAACTTCTATATAAATGCTCTGTAGCCCAAGCTTGGAACAAACTGCCCCTACACATACGTTCCATCACCCACCCATCACACTTTAAAAAACAACTCAAACTTCATCTACTTAATACCAAAACTTGACCCTGTTATGACCCAACTTAACCCACCCTACCCCTGTATATGAATCTAATGTAATCTACCTCCAATTCACCTAGTAACTCGCAAGGTGTCTACCTGCTATTCATAATCAACAATACTGAAAGAACTAAAATCTTACATAAATCTATATTTATCTTGTAAATAATCCTATGTGTATATTACTAAGTGCATGCTTTCTACTTTGTGTCTTAGACTTGCTGCATTTTCAGATTTCTTTAATCCTTGATTGTGAAATTGTAATTTTTGTGTTTTATTTTTTTTTTGCACACTGTATATTGTCTGTAACTGGAGCTTTTCTCCTCGGGTCTTTACTTAAAATGGGACACAAGCCCAGTTGAACCAACCCGGTTAACAAATGTCAATAAATAAATAAATAAATAAAGGTGTCATGTTCATGACTGAAGGTAGCAGGGACTGAGAAACTGACCAAAGCACAGGTGCAGAGGCAGCAGTACTGCGGTCATTGTACTGAAGTGTGGCGGTGAAGTGACAGTTGGTTCACAGGATGAAGTTCTCAATTAGAAAGTCAGTCAGTCTTTGTTATGCCCATCCTTACTTATGGCGACAGCATTTGAGCAGTCACCAAAAGGATGAGATCATATACACAAACATAGAAATAAGGTTCCTTTGCAGTGGAGCTTGGCTCACTTTTTGTAACAGAGTGAGTTCATAATCCTGGAGGATCTGAGAATGATTCCACTGCTACTTCATGTTCAAAGGAGCCAACTGACATTTTTGGGGTAACTTATGGGGTTTAGATATCTCTGTCAGGAGGTTATGAGGCATGGCCCACTGGAAGGAGACCACGGAGCAAACCCAGGATACATTGCAGAGTTTACATTTTTAACTTATTTACTTATTATTTATTTATTTGGCATTTGTTTACCGGAAAATTCCAACTGGGTCATGAGGTACCCATTTTCAGTGGAGGTCCAGGGAGAAAAGCTCCAGATACATATGGTTAACAGAATGAAAAAATAGACAGACATAATAAAGTCATAATATTCAAGCACAAATATGAAAACAACACATTAGTTTGTCAGAATGAGAACTTAGACTTAAAGTTGTAACATTCAAGTACAAAATTTGAAAAATTACACGTTAGTTTGTCAGAATAAAAACTCAACAGACATAATAAAGTCATAGTGTTCAAGCATAAATTATATAGAAAGCCTGATAATAGGAAGTTGGGGTCTGTATCATATGAGCAAATCGCACAAATTGCGAACGCTCATAATATCGAACGTACCGGACCTCAAACTTCCTATTGTGGGGGGCTGCACCCCCCCCCCCACTAAATATATATTCCAACTCCGAGATTGCACTACAGTGAGGAAAGGGCAAACATTCCATTCTTCACTGTATCGTGATCTCAGAAAAAGCACTTTGAGGTCCAGTATGTTCGATATTATGAGCGTTCACAATTTGTGTGATTTGCTCATAGGATATAGACCCGGAGGATGCAGCATTATTTGCATAATAGATGATTATCATAATTATTAATATTCTAGAGGTCATGAAACATGGTAACAGATTATATTGGTGAAGAAGTAGGCTAGTACGAGTAGAGAAGGGTAGGATATGATAAACGGGATAGTAGGAATAGATGTGGAAAAGGTATGAGTGTCACCTCAGGGGAGTATGTGTAGAGAAAGGGTGGGTAGTGTAAGTTAGTAGTAGGGATAGAAAGAGAGAGAGAGAGAGAGAGAGAGAGAGAGAAGAGGTAGAAAAAGTTCTAAGAGTACCTCAGCCTGGGCTGATACAGGAGCAAATCCAAGCTTTGTTGAAGTATTCTTTTACAGAAGTTTTGAAGGAGTGCAGATTAGTAGCAGTTTTGATAGTCAAAGGAACGGAGTTCCATAGTTTTGTCACAGAGCAGGAGTAAAGGCTTAGGCCTGTGGTTTTGTTAGGTTTATAAGTTGTGTTCAGATCTGAGATGTTTATTTGGGATATAAAAATTGATTAATGGGCTAAGAGCAGGACAAGCTAGTGGGTTGTGGATGATTTTGTATACCATAGTACATTGTATGTATTGGAGGTGGAAGGGGAGTTCTTGAGTGAAAATGTTAAGGATCTCTTAGGGTGAGCTGGAGAATATCGATGGGGCTGGGGATGTCTACTATGTCCAGTTCAGCTTCAACCTTCCTCATGACAAGTGGTTTAGAAGATAAAACAATAAATTAATTTTCTTGAAAATTAATCTGCTCAGCAAACATCACTACCAGGTTCATTCAGCAAATCAGACTAGCTACCAAATTAATTTTAAACAGATACTATAATATATTTTCAGGCCATGGGCTTCTGGATAAAATACATCTGGTGCTTCAGCAGAAAATGCTCAGCTTCTTTTAATTGCTTCATGCTTCCTACCGTGAGCATAAATTCTGATTTTAAAAATAGACAGCTCCTGTATTTTCTTCAACGTCCACTTCAGATCACAAAAAGGAAGTCCCCAAATGAACAGTTCAAATCTCTTTACCAAGTCTTTCAGTCACTGAAAGCAGACTGATTGAGAAACCTATACACCCACATACCTCTCAACCTCTTAGAGCAAGAAATCTGGGCAAAGCAATAAATAACGAGGGGACAAAGGCCCAAAAATAGGGGCATTTTTTTAAATATTGCTCTTACAAATTTAGAAAGTTGATAGAATAACAGGTTTTGCATTAGTATACATTTTCTGAGGGGTATGAAGCCTGAAACTCAAATGTCTGTCATTAATTTCTGACTTCAACCCTCAATAATTTGACAATGATTTGCCATAAAACCACAATTTTATGAGAAATTGACCAAAAATGGGCAAAAGTCTGGACATTCTGCAAAAATCTGTGCAGTTGAGAGGTGTGTACACCCATACTGGAGGAAAAAACATATATTCCCAAGTAAATACAACCAATTTATAGGTTACAGCACCTCAAGATAGGCTATATTTCCTTATGTGAGGATGTGCAGTGACATAATGATTCAGTAAGTAGGATTCTGTCTATGGATTTACTATGATTAGTCATATTTCGCTTAGTACAGACATCAATAATTATGACTAAAACATCTAACAACGTCTTTGATCACACACCCAAATTGTTGCTATAAAGATATCACTACATACTATACACTACATAATTGTTTTTTTTCAGAAGGGCAAACCCCTTTGCACCCAGCGATATAGGGCCCCTGCCCCCAAACCCTTAATCTCTAGTTATATACAGTAGCTTTGAAGTCACAGAATTATATAGAAAAAGAAAAGGTATGAAACAATTGGAATAATCATCTATTCAATCTTCTTCAACTCCTGTAACCTAAAACCAAAGCACAGCATCTGTGGTAAATAAAGTTCTGACATAATGAAATGTCAACGATATAAATACATAACCTACCATCTGTGATATTTTATGAAAAGAAAAATGTCAGATGATCAAAAGTAGTGCTAACTAGTGTATCATTTGGGTCTATATCATGAAATCGAATAGGAAGAATGTTGAATGCTCTAATGAGCGAAACTGCCGAAACTCGAGGGTCCGTTACTGATGGTTTAGTAAAGTGAAGAGTGGAATATTTGCCCTTTCCTCACTGTAGTGCGATCTCGGAATTGTAATATATATTTAGTGGGAGGTGTAGGGGGTACAGCCCCCCACAATAAGGACTTTGAGTTTCGGCATTTTCGATCATTAGACCGTTCGACATTCTTCCTACTCGATTTTATAATATAGACCCTATCATTCATTAGTCAGTTTCCTTTCCTAAATTCACTGTGCTTGCATTTACCTACATAGCCACTCATCTTAGGGACCACTCCCCAGAAGTTAGAGCAATATGTTCAATCCTGGGTGCCTGAAACAGGTATTCAGAGCCATTATTTCCTGTTTTTTTTTCTCTCTTCACATTCTAGTTAACAAATCATCAGTCCAGAGACCCTAGTAGTACAAATGAGATGACAGCTGACCCAGCTGTGTGACACAGAGTGGTAAAGCCCTGACTATGAGCTAGATGACTGGTGTTTGATAACTCACACAGGTGCTGGAGGAACTGGGCAGGGAAAGATGGGTTTGAGTGGCCAGTACCAGCTCACCCATCTTGAAGGAAGGGTGCTGGTTTTGCTCACTCTATTGGCAACACCTACAGTAGTGTAGATATATTGCCCACAGCTAGGGGGCTGAATGAATTGCATGCTGCATCAGTGTTACACCACACTGGTTGGCGGATGGTCGATGTACATCTCTTTTGCATTTGTCTCCTGTGCAGCAACTTTGTTTTCTTTGTTCGCTAATCCTCTGACCATCAAACATATTTATCCAACTTTTGGCTCATTCTCCTCTACTTCCCAGTGTCAGAACATACAGAGAAGGAAGAAAAAGGTGAAAGATGGAGACTGCAGCATGTAAGACATGTTGCGTACTTCTTAACAAACCTCTCTGTGACAACCTAACGGTTGCACCACTGAAATAGGACCTGCAGTTTATTCCAGTGGCATGGTGCATGTGAGTGTGAGTGTGTGTGTGTGTGTGTGTGTGTGTGTGTGTGTGTGTGTGTGTGTGTGTGTGTGTGTGTGTGTGTGTGTGTGTGTGTGTGTGTGTGTGTGGCGCTCATGCTTAATAGGTCAGTGTCTATCTTGGTCCTTTGTTTTGCAGTGCTATGACACTTCACAGAGAACTAGGCCTCTGCAATCATCCTTGTACACTTAGGCTGTGCTGCAACATTTTCCATCAAATGAATTCAGCCTCTAAGACTAGTAATCCATAATGTATGTTGTGCTACTTGCATAATTTCTGCGTCAGTTCAGAGACTGATTGTTCTCTTCTACATGCAGGATGGGTGCACCCATCCTTTTCCCAGATATCCTAGTACACAGAAGTAGAGCTGCTTACACTAAACACACACACACACACACACACACACACACACACACACACACACACACACACAATTCAGTTGGAAGAACTATGTCTTAAAACATAGCAACATTACAGGGTACATTTGTAATTTACTCATATAAATAATCTCAGTCTTAATATATTTTATTTTATTTATTTGATTTTATTTTACATTTGTTTACTGGGAAAGTCCTACTGGACACAGGTCATTTTTCAGCAGAGGCCCAGGGAGAAAAGCTTCAATTTATACATAATGTTTACATAAAATCATAAATCACATGAGAATAACATACAAAGCACTACAATCCAATTATTACTTAAAACAAAATTAGTATGAAAATCAATAGTACATAGCATAGCACAAAGAAAAAATGAAAGAGAAATGCAATAGTACATGGAAAAAATGAACAGCCAGAGTGCATGCTTTCATGTAGCTTGTGCAATCAATTTAAAAGTAGAACTGGAGTACAATGGAATAGTGCAGGAGTATATAAAATAGGTAGTATAAGATAGAGAGGCTAGATTGTCTGTTAGGAAGCAGATGTAATACAGCCTCTGGCTCTAAGGACATTCAGTTTTACTATCTAGTTCTACGTAGTTAGAAACCAAAAATGCTATTCAAGATTTTTATACTGAGTTATTGATAGTGAAGTAATGATATTGAGCCAGGTGAGTGTGAGCATGAGGGGTTTTAAGTTGAGGGTATAATATTTATGAGGTGGGGACAGGTTGTCAATTTATTGTTTATCCTGGGGGGGTTACAGGAGCATAGCCAGATGTTCATAAAGTGAGCCTTGAGGAGTTTTTTAAATTGTATGGTGGAGGTAATGGATGTAAGGTGGCAGGGTAGGTTATTCCATACTTTTGATATGGAATGTTGTGCTACTTGCATAATTTCTGTGTCAGTTCAGAGACTGATTGTTCTCTTCTACATGCAGGATGGGTGCACCCATCCTTTTCACAGATATCCTAGTACACAGAACTAGAGCTGCTTTCACTAAACGCACACACACACACACACACACACACACACACACACGCACACGTACACGCACACGCACACACACACACACACACACACACACACACACACAATTCAGTTGGAAGAACTTTGTCTTAAAACATAGCAACATTACAGGGTACATTTGTAATTTACTCATATAAATAATCTCTTCACTTCCTGCTTTCTAATTCATCTTCTAAGTATTAGCCAGTGCTTCAAAATCTCCCCCAGCTCTACTCTTGCTTTATGTTTGCTCTTCACAAATTTTACCTATACAGGAATAACAACTACTTCTCACTCCTTCTCACTCTAGTTCTTCAGATAACCTCCATACATCTTGCCATAAGTTTAATTCTGAGTTATTCACTTGTTGGCTCACACAGCTCTCAGTGTCCACAGGTACAGCTTATATGTGGCTGAGATACATTCTAAAAAAATAGAAAAGAAACAAAAACAGTTTGCTCTACATAACTACCTTCTTTCTTCAGAAGGCATTGGTCCCTTCTCTGGATCAAATACTTCCCATTCCACATCTAAAAGTCTTAACAATCCACTTATCTGAATGCAATTGTTCTGTAGAACAAATAGCCATGATAGAAGCCTGAATCCAGTAAGACAGAACAGACGTAATAGCCATATCCTAATCCTGCTTATAATCAACCAATAAACTGCCACAAGCCATCATTTCTGGGTCCCAAGTATTTTGTAGTTCTACACCCATAATAAGGATAGGTGGAAGCGTGCCACTACTGGTTGACAGATATATCACAGCCAAATTATTTCCTATTCCCCAAACGCATCCAGCAATGAACCCAACTGATTTGTGTGGCTTTGCCTAATTGGGGCACCCAGAGCTCTATGTGTATGTCCTCTGCAACTCATTGCCTACCTCCAATGATGTTGTAGCCATCTTACTATACTGCTTCACATCACCTCACCTATTAAAAAGGATAACTCTGTCCTGATATGATATTCAGCATTCACTGGAATTAGCATTTACAAATTCAATTAAAGACAGTCAAAGCATGTTGTCCCTAGCACAGCTAGGTAATTATCCCACCAGGTCATATCCATGAATTAAACCACAAATTTCTTGATTGGATCATCACAAATTTCCCTTATAGGCTAGCCACACCCAGAGTTCATCATCTTCAATGAACATTGCATTACTGTTACAAAAAGTCCTAGATTCCATTACTATATACATGTCCTTCAAACAAAGCAAGGAATCCACCCTTACTTCTAGAGCTAAATGGTGTGGGCTTGCCTGGGTTACAACAGAATGGCTGTAAAAGAGCCATCTCTGTAACACAGAGAGAGATAAATCCTGACTATGATGCAGGCAAGCCAGGATCAAATATCAGCTGTCCAGGGAGGATAGGAATATGTGGTCGTTGTCATCTCACCCATTCTTGAGTGAGGGAGGTGGCCCTGGCTTTCTACTTGGGTGAAACTTAGAAGGAGCAATAGGTCATATATATGTGGAGCATGGTCCTAGAGAGCAAGCACTGTAATTGTGCAGTAGGTGCAGACCAGAGGATTTAACATGCAAAGGTACACTCCTTGCAGTCTTAGCATGCAGTGTAACTCAGACAGCCATTAAAGGAAAGGAGAGTGCTCCACCAGGAGAGGGTAGGCTGCCCTGGAGGACTAGGAAGCTGGCCTACTTCTTACCACTGACTCTTACCACTGGGGAATGAATGGGTTGAATGGCTCACCAGGGAATGCTTGGCTATTGCCCATGATGAATGAATATGTTGACTGGCAACATGGAGAGAGCCATTGGGCTAGGTCCAATGGAGATGAAAAGAAATATTAACAGCTCTAGAATATCTTTTAAATATATTACTGTTACAGTAAGACAATTTTGTTCTCTTGATAACTTTATGAATAAAGTACATCCTAAACACACCAGCTATAAGGGGATGCAAAAAAGTCTTTTCAAACAAAAAAATCCACATGAAAACCTTTAAACCACTCCAGCTAGCATACGTTTTGCACAGTTACAAAATTACACAAAACGGGGATGCCTGCTGCAAGGAATCTGAAGATATTTCATGTGCAACCTTTGCTTGGATAGCCTGTTTAACATCACATTATAGCTGAGATGTAGACTTTGCACTTTTCACCAATCAGGGAAAGAGTGTCTTGCAGTGACAGCAAAAACACAACTGCACTACTGCATGATAAGCTGCACTAATGGCCTGTTAGCAGTAACACTACTACAAGCAGAGCAGCAAAAATGCACTCTGACTTGAACAGCTGTAACACAGATGTAAAACTGCACTATTGCCTGCTAGGCTGCACCACTGCTCTGTGAGCTGTAATTCTACATGCAAAGTTGTTACACAATGCTGCTAAGTGCATGGCTTCCCCACTATACAGCTTCCTGTTTAGCTCTAACACTGCAGTGTTACATGCAGAGTTATACTACTGCATTTCAGTGTAATGTAGCTGTATTGCATGAACCAGCAACATTTAGTAACTGTACAAACAGCAATACAATGTAGGAGCTGCAATGCTGTACCAGTTCAGTATCTGTCTCCAGAGCTTATGTGGAATCCAACATGAGATACAAATTGGTCAATCTCTCAAAAGTACTTACTTGCAGGACAGCCACACAGTATTGTATGACCTGTAGAAATACAGTTAATTAAATGAAGAATTAAATACAATTAGTACAACAAACATTAGTTTCTACTGTAAATTCTAATATTTAGTATTAAACAAAGATTATGCATTTTCTTTGGTGAGAGTGGTACCTAGATGCCTATTCCCTCTGGGTGCATGCAATCAAGCAATTAATGTAACCAACTCCAAAATCAGGAAGGGAGAACTGAGATAGCAGCCAATGGCTTACTATAATGAGCTGGGGTATGTTAATTATATACAGTTTACTTAATTTACTTTTCATTGCTAGTGTTTTTCCAATTAAACCACAAATAAGGTAAATGTTTACAAGGACCTAAGTCACAGAAATAAGTGCTGATAAATTAACAATCAACTGTATTTCTGAAACTGATTAAGAAGCTATGAGGTTGAGGTTGAACATTTCATGACTTGTCTAAACAGTTGAAATAAAATAGCAGCCAATGTAGTTAACCTTAACTCAGAGTTATCAGTCTCTAACATCACATACAAATTTAGTGCCCATAAACCCTCCATCATATTTTTTTTTTAATTTCTTTTTACTTCCCTGTCACAGATTATAAAGGTACACCCAGTTTTCCTATTTATATTTCATGTTGCTTTAGAAATTAATTTTGTTTCAGCCTGTACAAACTTGGATAAACACAAGAGATTCTGTAGTTTTCACCATTTGTCACTATGAGGAACAGGGTAACAAGTCTTCATAGGTTCATAGGTTGGTACTAGGCTATCAGCCCTAGGGCCTATGCAAGCCTAGCCATAACAATTCCCTGGATATTTCTTCCCATAATATTTACTTCTCTGGACCCCTGTCTAGCAGGGTGACTGACATGATCCCCGGGGTGAATTTCCTATCTCCCATCCAATCATCAAGGTTCCTTTTGAAGAGGGCCAATGAGGCACTCTGCTTGACATGTATGGGCAGTCTATGGGGAGTCTCTGGGTCAGGAACCTATCCCTCCAGCATGTTTTGTTAATTGTGATGACTAGGTTTAGATCCCTGGAGCATGTGGCTCTGAGGGATTGGGATTTCTTTAAGTGGAGCATGTCCAACGGCTCAGGGTTTGACATGGCCTTGTATGTTAAGCAGAGATTTCCTCTGATTAGACGATATGCCACAGAGTATAGCTGGAGTTTTTTTAGACAGTCAGCATATGGCATCTGCTTCAGGCCTGTGATTCTTTTAGTGAGGTATTTCTGTGGCCTTTCCAGCTGTTGCAGATGTCTTGTGAGGTACATACCAAACAGGGCATTATACTCTATAATGGGTCTAATGAGGGATGAATACAGTGGGACAATGACCTCCTTTTTTCTGGATGAAAAGCCCTTAGTGATGAGGTGTGTCACATAGAAGGATTTCCTGACTCTTGTGGTGATGTGGTTATCGAAAGCGAGACCACTGTCCACCTGTGTCCCTAAGTCTCTCATCACATTTTCGATGTTTAGTGTCCTGCCACCTATGTGGTAATTCATGGGTACATGTTTTTTTCCAAAGGGGATAACTATACATTTCTTGGCATTAAGCTTGAGCCCATGGCTCTGGCACCAGGCATCTGTTTCTATAAGGCCCTTTTGTAGAATATCCACATCATTTGGGGATTCAATAATGGCTCCCAGTTTGCAGTCATCTGCGAACTTTGTTAGCCAGAGTCCCTTAGTGTTGGCCTGTACTTCAGAGAAGTAGATGCCAAACAAAAGTGGTCCCGGGACGGAACCCTGAGGTACTCCACTTGTCACTTGTCTAGAGCTGGATTTGGAGTCGGCTACTTTTACAGTCTAGGTTCTGTCAGTAAGCCAGTTGGCAACCCATCGAGTGACGTAGGGATTTATGCCCAGCTTAGTAAGTTTATCTATGATTCCAGAGTGGAGGATGGTGTTGAAGGCCTTGGCAAGGTCCAGATAGGCTGTGTGGACTGCCTTACCCTCGTCCACAGCTCTGGAGATTGATTCGAAAAAGTCAATAAGATTCAGGAGACAAGATCGGCCCTTCACAAACCCAAACTGGGTGGGGTCCAGTGTTTGAAGGTTGCCAATGTCTTTGTTTATAGGTTCCATGATAATGCTTTCCATGCCCTTGCAGATCAGGCTTGTCAGACTGATGGGATTGTAGTCCCTGGAATCCAAGGCGAATCCCCCTTCATGGAGTGGTATAACTGTAGCTGTGCGCCACTCAGTGAGCACAAAGCCTGAGGTGAGGCTATGATTAAACATGACATTTAGGTGAGGTGCCAGTTCATTTTGTAGTTCATGTAGTACACAGCCTGGGATGTCATCTGGTCCCATGGATGCTGTATTCTTAGCTTTAGAGAGTGTGGTTTCTACCTGTGTGGCCGTGATTACCAGAATTTGGCAATCTTTTGGTATTGAGATGGGCCCTTTAGGGGGTGAGGGGGGGGTGAAGTTGGCACTAAATCGATCTGCCAGGATATTGGCAATATCCTTGGGATCAGTATATTTAATGCCATTCTGTTGTAGCTCAGAGCAGATCTGAGCATTGCCATTTAGATTTTTGACATAACTATAGAATGCCTTGTGGTTGTCTTTGGAATCTTTGGCAATTTTATTTCCTACATCACTGTCACCAGTTATATATGCAAGTTGTTGATTGAGCTTAGGAGTTTATGACAAATATACACTATTGTCTCAAGTTATGACCAACTCCTGCCATACTCAGATAAACTTTATACTGTACAGCTACATGGCAGGGTTATAATCACTGGCTCTCTAGGATTTCACCACCTCAGTATGAGATTAGTGCCTTTTAGTGTTATCTTGACAACAGTAATGAAGACTTAAACTATTTTACTGACACACACACACACACACACACACACACACACACACACACACACATAGAGATACACACACACACACACACACACACACACACACACACACACACACACACAATGTTTTGCAGGAGAAGTTACTGATACTTCTCCAGTGATAGAACATCTTTCATGTCTCCATGGCACATCTTGATACCAGCTAGACCAATCTAATATTAAGGTTCCAGTTATTAAACATTCTTTCAATGAGACAGTCAATAAATTAAATTGAATTAGAATTGGGTTCCAGTGATACTCCATCCATGTTGGCAGAGTACAACTAGTATGAGCAAGCATTTATAAGCTTTAAGTGAATTTTATTTGTTAACCCTTTTTTAGGATAAATGAAGTTTAACAGACATACTGTGATTAAAGGAATATTCTCTCTAGCTGTTGTGTTCCATGATGTGAGTAAGAAAAAACATTTGTATAGTATTTTTACTAATCCCACCTCCAGCCGAGAGCTAGCCATGGCTTGGTGATGACAGCAAATGGCAACAAACAACTGAAAACATCTACCAAGACCACAGTCAGAATGGTAAACTGTTTTATTCAACTAAGGCCTGATTTATGGTTTCCAGATCTCAGCCACAGTTTCAGTCAGAGAAGCATGGCTGTAATGAACTGTAGCTAACAGTAAAGTGGCAGAATTACTTAAATGACCCGAGAAGGTAGAGTAATTGGAGCAATTGAAATGACCTGAGAAGTGTGTACATTGTGCCCTTCAATTATGTTACAAACTCTATTTGGACACAGCTGTCACCTAAGGTATTGGAAGGTACCCCTGATGGCAGGTAAGGATTCAAACCGAATAACCATATCAAAATGTATGATAAGTGGAAAAACAAGAGGAAACTTTGAATTAAGGAAGATTACATTTAGGGTTAAATGCATTTTATTTGATCTGCTGCTAAGTCTGTATTTTATTTTTACTAACTTGTCTGATTACTAATTCATGAATTGGGCAACCTTACAAAAGCACTTTTATGCTTCTAATGGTAAGATTGTTTTACACTTCAATAATTTAGTTTGACTGACTAACCGGAGTGCAAGCTGTGATAACTGCTAACTTTAAAAGTTCAGCAAAAGGAGATGAGTGCTTTCTCTGACGACTTCAGCTAATAGTAAAATATGCTGCAGGGATAAAAACTGACATGCAAAACTTTTTTAACAACATATTTTTCCTTTTTGAGTCTAAATCCAACACTCATTCATGGTGCCTGACAGTCTGCAAAATTAATATGCAAAAAGCTTGATGGCCCTATCCAAAGTTTTTTAAAGAATTAAATCTCAGACAATTAGGACAGAACACTGCAAGTCTCTGTGACAGCTAATATATATATATATAGACATCAGCTATAATTTTCATCAAAGCAGAAGAAAACATTTATAACACTCACTACATAAGCCTTAATACAGTGTTATATTATATATACTTCTCCTGTGGTGCTTGCAATTAATACTACGTTCTCTAGATTATGTAACTAGATAGGCAGAAGGTTCAAATCTCACAGTGGTAAACTTGTGTTTGTGTGGCTTAAATGTCAGGTACATATAACTTGGGGTTCAGGGTTGGCATAATGGTTAAAGTGTCTACCTCACAGACACAAAGTACAGGGTTTGATTCACATCTTTGGGGAAATTGGCTCAGCTTAAAATGACTCACAAGGGCAGTGAGCCTTGTACTTACCTATGAACCTATATTGTCTGTGTAGTAGGCACTCCTGTGCTTGGGATTAAAAGTAGCTTTGTGTAAGACAGCTGTTTACTGCATATCTTGTTACACCAGGTAGCTACAGTAGCTACATGGAAAGGCATGCTGCCCACTACTCAACTGCCTTACACAGTATTTCCCATATACCACTGGTATGAAGGACTGTGATTCACAGTCATTCTGTATGATGGCAGTATTGGGGTCATTACCATATTATGAAAATGAAGGGATTTAATGTTATGTATATTCCGATCAGGTGGAGTGCATCAGTATTACATGGAATAGGACAGATTATTATGTGTTATCAGGTTTGCCTGCACTATGGGGAACTCCACTGTGAGTGGGGATTTTCCTGCCATGCAGTAGAGATTGAGGGGGAAGGAGGTCACTGTGTGACAGCACTAAATTGTGGCTTAGCCCTGTCTTCTGTGCAATGTACTAGCAGTGGAGGGGGATTGCTGCAGGCACAGTAGCTTCTGTATTTGTTTGTATGCCAATGGAGTCCAATAGCTTGTTCTACAAGGCTCAACATGTACAAAACTTGTGTACTTTGTGCGAGTGGTGCTTAATAACGAGGTGAGCTTATTAGTGGTTGGGGTACCATGAAACAGATTCAGACGTTCATATATTCATAAGTTAACTTTGGTAGTGTATTCAAGACAATGTACTTTATCTTCCATCCAAAGATGCAAGTTGCTTTTAAACATTACCAAATTATCAGAGACTCTTAATTTCAGAGACAATGAGTTCCAAATTCTAAGACTAGGTTGTGATATGAAATGACATCTTATATTAGTTTTATTTAAAGGGATTGTAAAGTTTAAATTGTTATATTTATAAGTAGTTGAGTTAGAACACAAATACAAGTACAACACAGCCTGCATGACCTTGTTGTAAGCTCTGTTGGCTAATATAGCCTTAAATCTGTAGTATCTGTAATGCAAGGAATACAGATTTAATACAGTACATTTATCCCTGTAGTATAATTCTTTCACACTAGGACAATGTTTTGTGAACCTTCTCTGTGCAGATTCTATCTGTACGAGTCGAGCAGTAGTATATATAAATAAATTGTTATTATACTCCAATAGTGGTCTAATATAAATTTTATAAAGCTTGACCATATTCTTTTAATTTGTCATAGAGATGCATCTTAGCATCATGTCTGTCTCAAAGCATTAGCTCTTGTGATGCCCGTGCACTGGCCCAGTAATCAAGAAGCCTCAATGCTCACCACTAACACCAGTGAGGGGCATCCACATTGGGAAGGATAACAAATACACACACAGTAAAGTACAATTTTCCTTAAGAGCACAAAGAGATCACAGTCACTATGGGGCTGGTTTCCCTCTTTTCCTCCAGATCCCCAATAAGACTCCACACTGGCACAGCTATAGGGTATAGATCTCAGCCTAGTATTTAAGCTAAAACCTCCAGCATCCTGTCTGTCCAACCAGTGTTTCATGTCCCTGCCCAAGTAGCTGACACTCACACACACACACACACACACACACACACACACACACACACACACACACACACACACACACACACACTTTAAGATATGAGTTATGTACAAACACACAGATGCTCCTGGGGAAGGCTGGCACAGGTTCAGCAGCTATGCCCCTTCCTGCCAGTCTATATGGTAGTACCAGCTGCCACCTACCACTAGCAGTTACTAATAAAGCCCTTACCAAAGGGTGACCAATTTCACTGTGTAATATTACTGATATCCAAATAGTAAGTGTGACTAAGCAGCAAGACTATTGGAGTGGCCTTGTACAGTATCACTATATACATGCAATGTACTCTAGAGCTTAAATTATCTCTACACAAAACAGCCACAGTTGAAAGGTTTAAAAATATTTAATAATAAATAATAAAAACACAAGACAATACTTCGTACTACACAGTGCTAGTCAAGAGTTCAGAGTTCACAGGAAAATGCTTAACATAATACTGTAGAATCGTCTGACATAAATATAGAAAACAGCTAGACTAAACTTACTATTTTCTATCTTTTCCTAAGAGCAATCACAGTTCTAAATAAACTTACATATAGAGCAAAAGCAGAATACTGATGAGTTGTCAGCTTTAGACAAAATCCCAAAATGCTCTCTCTCTCTCTCTCTCTCTCTCTCTCTCTCTGACAGTCTTTTAAATTGATAATACATCACTGCTGACTTATTTTAGATTACATCATTCTTCTCTGGTTTCCCAGGATAACAGAAACTCAGAGTTTAACATAGCTTTGATCTTGTACCTGGTCAGGAAACCACAGCAATTAAAGACATTATACATGTAAAATCTACCAATTAACTCTGGTCTCAACACAATAGAAAGAATCTGCTGGTCCAGACATCACAGACCCGAGTTTCAGATCAAACAGTCATACAAGGCTTGACTTATCAGCTTTCTTCCAGCAAAGTGCAATGTTGTTACATTTTTGACGTTCATGTTTAACACGATTTTCTTCCATTTAAGAGAACAAGCCTGTGGCTTATATTAATATTTACAAATGACAGAATTATCTACAAAATTCTATCTAGCTAGGCTAGCAGCCTTCACATACCCCCCCCCCCCAGAGACCTCAAGCTAGTTTTTCAAGTGACCCTTGAGAAACGTTCTATCTGAGTATACCTTACCCCATTCCCTGTCTTGAGAGCCCATCTGCATTGGCATTGCTAACCCCACTACGGTGCTGCACTAACATATTATATGTTTGCAGCCCTAGGCTCCATTTTATCAACTTGGCATTTTGCTGGCTAGCTTGGTGTAACCATGTTACGGGATTGTGATCTGTAACTACAGTGAATTTTCTTCCATACTGATAAGGCTGAAGTTTCTGCAGTGCCCACACTATGGCTAGACATTCCTTTTCTACAGCTGCATAGCTGCATAGCTGCAAAAGCTACCTATCCAATAGGTATTAGTAAGTAAAATGGCACTCCGCCGTCTCTCCATACATCCCAGTCACCACCAGTGTACCACAAGGCTATCGTTTTGGTCCCCTCCTCTGTAACACTCTTCACACCTCCACACAACAGGCCTCCCTAATAAAGTGCATAGATGAATCTACACTCATTTGCGCATCCAACAACATGGCACACCTCCAAACTCAGGAAGTTTTAACAGCAAATGAAACATGGGTTTGTAACTCACAGTTCATGCTCAACCCTAAAAAAAAAAACTACCACTTTTTTCTCAAAATCCCTCTTCCATGGAAAAAAAAACAAAATTTAAAGTCCTCTCTCTTGATAATATAACCATTGAAGTCACTTCTCATAGCAAATTGTTAGGGGTGATAGTGGATGATAATCTTAAATTCAATCTGCATATACAAAATTGCATAAGAACTCATCAAAAACTAGGAATGCTTTATAGAGCCAAAAACTTTCTCCCCATCACAACTAAAGCTACACTTGCTACTACTTCACTTCCTTATGGTGCTCCCATCCTTACTAACCTTCAGGCATCACAAAAATCAAAACTTGAACAATGCTAGAACTGTATGTCTTTCGGCTTATTAGGGCTTAGGGGTTGCCACAACGGAACTCCGATCCGCTAATGATTGGCAGTTGATTTTTACGGTGCCAAGTTGCCAGCCTGACACCCAACCTTCAAAGAAGGCACACCCATTCACGCATGCACCTACCTGCATGTCTTTAGATGTCATTTGATGGCTGGGGAGGACATGCAGACTCCACACAGAAGGCGCTCCAGCTGAGAATCGAACAGGACTACCTCTTACTGTGAGGTGACAATGCTAACCACTGCACCACTGTGGCCCTTATATAACAAAGTTACTAAATTTGCAGGAAATACCCCTTTCACAGCCCACCACTGTATAGCACTAGGAAGCCTAAATTTGTTAGAGCTACCCCAGCAATTGACATATACACAGCATCTTACCACCTATAAAATTATCCAGAATCCATTTGATTGTCCAGCACTGAGTAACATGCTGCACAACTATGTTCCTAGTCGGTCATTATGATCAAATGGCCAAAAAATCCTGTTTGTCCACAAACCTATCAAATCTGCTGGGCACTGCCTGTACTCATACCATGTTGCTAAAGCCTAGGACTACTTATCTCTATCCATCAGGTCAATACCCTCCCTCCCATCCTGTAAAACCATTTTGAAAGACATCCTAGCCAAAAGCTGGCTTTGTTCTTGCTCAACACAAGGGTTCTTATACCTATGATACGGCGATACAACTCATGTTGGGACTACATTCTGAATTTGTAAAAACGTACATTTATAATGTTTACACTTTTTTGATTCTTATCATGTATATTAACATGTCATACAACACTATTTATATTCTCAATCATGTTATTCTTTTATATTCAATTACTGTATTATAGAGCTTTTCTTCTAGGACCTTCACTTGAAATGGGCTTCTGCACCATTCGGACACTACCTGGTAAACAAATGTAAAATAAATAAATAAGTAAACTATATCTTTAAAAGTAAAAAAATATCTATTCATAGCTTACATCTCTTTACTCTCCCTTCCTTCCTTCTATCAATTTCTTTACTCCTAGATTTCTCTCAAAATATACCATAAGCCTTATTTTTCCTCACTTCATATTGCAATTCTTTTTGTATTATACTAATTTACCTTTAATTTCTGTATAAACTGGCTACAATTTCTCTGTTATATTATTGTAATATAACTTATATCTGTTCTTAACAAATGTTTTCATATTATGTCTAATTTGGTATAATTAAACTGTATTTTTGTATTGTTTTTAAGGACCGTAAAATTATTGTTCTTAAAATGCCTTATAATAGTTTGAAGCTTTTCTCCCCAAGCCTCTGCTGACAGTGGGCTCCTTGCCAGTTTGACTTTCCACATAATCAAATGCCAATAAATAAACAAAAAATAAGCTACACTTGTGGAAAATGTACCCATAACCAAATTAAAAATAAAAGGTCCCAAAACATAACCCTGTAGAACTCCTTCATTGATGGCTTGATAATTTGAAAAAGTAACTTTAATGACCAGTAAATCAATTATGTAGCAACCTAATCAAATTATTTTTAAAATTAAACAAGTTCAAAGGACTAACAATTGATGTGTAGGCTAAGTATTGAATGTTTTTTTGCAATATTTAAGTAGATAACTCCAGCAGAAAAGCCTAACTCCAATGCCAAACTTACTTGATTGTAAAATTCAATCAAATTAGTCAGAGTTGACCTCCCCTGTGAAAAAAACAGGTTGATTAATATCAAAGCAATTCTTCCTATAATCAGGTGTAGAAAGCAGATGTAAAAGACACCTTTCAAAGCATTTACCCACTAACGTTATCAAGCTTATTGGTATATAATGTTCTGGTAATAACCTGCTACCCTTTTTGTATATAGGAGTAACAGCAGGCAGTTTTGATGCTGAGGTACTACACCTCTGAGTAAGTGGGGGAAGTATGGACTTTATGGATGAAATTAGAATGCTTAGTATGTCATCAGGACCCATATTTGTTTCCTTTCTAATTTTACTAAGTCAGTTATTTAAAAGGTCACATGTAATGACATAAAAATTAAATATTAGCACATTATCTAAAAACCTAATATCATTATTTACACTGGAGTTCATAGGCTTACTAAAGTGAACATTAAACACATCTGCAATTTATGCTGAAGTGAGTGATTGTACTATGTTAAAGTGTTAATATATTTGTAGTTAAAATTCTTATTTAATGTATCTCCTATTAACTTTGATTCAAATAGTTTAGTGTTGGTAATTCTTCAAAGCATGACTTTATTTCTTTGAGTAGGATATCTCCTAAAGCACTTAAATAAGCATCCTGTATGATTATGCTCAACGGTGTTCATGTGATTTAAGAATCAAATAGGTTATGTGCACTTCTTTGTCACGCAAAGTGTTGCGCAATGGAACATACCTTTTCTGAATCTGTCTGAAAGTATGAAAGAAAATAGAAGGAAAGTGTCTAAGGAAATAAAGATGTGCTAAAAAAGAGAATGACCAGGCTGGCATGAATCAGCATTTGGAATTTTGATAAGTTAAAATGGCATATGAAAATGAACTTACTTTCCAAGGAACCAAACCAATAATAAGGTATGAAAAAGGAGTAAAGATAAAAGGGCACAAGGTAGAAAAGAGAAATTGGAGTCAGAATTCCAAGACTAAACCCTTAGTGAAATGGGTAGATTACAAGCTTAACAAATATCTTTGACAATAAATTGTACATTCTTAGAGATTTGTAAAACTGTCTGAAGACAATTACTAGTGTTATTTTTGATAATGTTGTCCTTTTTGCCACAGTTGATATAAAGGACCTATTTTCAGGTATTAGCCACAATATAGAGATTGAATGGTTTTGACCAGCTTTGATTGTAGGATCAGACCTTAACAACATGGAGAATAACACTTTTGTGGAGTTTATGGAAACAGTACTTATCAACAATTTTGTTTATTTTGAGAGCAAATATTTTAAACAGCTTAGAGGAGTGGCCATAGGTGCAGCCTCTGCTCCAGTCTTTGCAAATATAGTTCTGTGGTTTTGGGAACTGTGAAGACTGGTAGAGAAAGGGTGAAGGCTGCCAGCCTAGTCAAATAGAATTTGATACATAATTCAGGCATTTGTAAATATAAATGTAAAATACAGGCTTGTGTCTTAAATGTAAAGAATGCTGTTTCAACAATGTGGCAACATTGCCATCTGCTGTAAGGAAAACTAAGTCAAGCATTTCTTATTGGTCCTTTGAAATTAAAATTACCTTATGTCTATTCCTTTGAAGTTAGAAATTGGAGTCGATGAGTCTGGAGTGAGCATCCTGGCTATTGTTTTAAGGCTAAAGTTAATGACCAGAATTTACATGTGGAATGTCCTTTAATGCTCTAAGTGTAAAATAATGCAAATGCAGTTTCTGTGTGGCCTGGGAACCAAGAAAGTGTAAACAAATGATGTAATGTTTTATCAGAACTGCAGTTTTAATTTAAACAGGGAGAACCAGAAATTATTAAGCATTTTGATCTTGGACATCTAACCTACAGCACTGCCTGTTGTCTTAAATAAGTTAATTTAGAAGGATGTTTTCTTGTAGAAATAGCTAGGACTATAAAGATTAGACTAAGTGTTTTTCTCTTATGTCAGAACTGTACTACGGAATTATTTTAAGTTTCTGTGTGATCTCTGAACTCTTGAATAGCACTGTGGTGTTGCAGTATTGTCTTGTGTTTTACATATTTATTATTAAATATTAAAAAAAACTTTTACCTGTGGATGGTTTGTGTAGAGATAAGTAAGCTCTAGAGTACATTGCATGCATATAAGTGATCCCGAACTAACCCACTCTAATAAGCCTTGAATGATTAGCCACACTTACCAATTGGATAATAATATTGCACAGTAATAACTGGACACCCTTTTAATTGCCTTTGAGTAGCTGATACATTTTAGCTGGTGGTGGCAGTAATTACTACCATATAGTTTGGGTAAAGAGGAACAGCTGGAGAATCTGTGTCAGCCTTTCCCAGGAGTGTCTGTGAAATTGTATAAATACTTATCTCAAAGTGTGTGTGTGTGTGTGTGTGTGTGTGTGTGTGTGTGTGTGTGTGTGTGTGTGTGTGTGTGTGTGTGTGTGTGTGTGTGTGTGTCAGCTACTTGGGCAGGGAGACGAAGCACTGGTTGGACAGTAAGGGTACTGGAGGTTAGCTTGCCAGCTAGGCTGAGATCTGTACCCTATAGCTGTGCCAGTGGGGAGTCTTATTGGGGACCTGGGGAACAAGGGAGCAACCAGCCCCAGACTGACTGTGATCTCTGTGTGCACGTAAGGGAAATTGTACTTTACTGTGTGTATTTGTTATCCTTTCCTCTTATATGAGATGCCCTCTCTGGTGTTAGTGGTGAGGACTGAGGCTCCTTGATTGCTGGGCCAGGGCACAGGCATCACATGTGGTTTGCAGTGGTGGGATCCACTTCACATTTGTGGTGGCGGTGGATATCCACATCACATATTAATTAGTTGGCAAATACTAATTGGCTTGTAGTGGTGTAGGAAGAGTGAATCCTGTAGCTTATGTACAGTGATCTCTGAAGGTGTTTTTGTAAATCAGCCACGCAGTGAATACTCAGAGTTCAGATCACAATTGTTTTATTTCTTTTGTTAGCTTAGTTAGTCAGGGTGAGCAGGCAGCATGTCAACAGAGGAGTATGGAAAGCTGACAAGGAGCCAGCTGGTGGAGATGTGCCAGGCTAGGGGACTGGTGCATGGAAATCTGAATAAGGCAGACCTGATTGCAGCCTTGGTTACAGCTGCATCAGAAAGGATAATCAGACAGGCAGTGGAGATACAATATCCTCGGAGAATGGACAGCTCAACCTTTCTGCAAAGTACAATCAGACTGGCAGTGGAGATACAATATCCTCAGAGAATGGACAGCTCAACCTTTCTGCAGTGGACTTAAAATCCAGCTGGAGCTAAAGAGGCTTGAGTTAGATGCCAGGCATTTGGAGATAGAAGCTGAAGAAAAGGAGCATCAGAGGAGGCATGAAAGGGAAATGCTAACTCTTCACCAGAGTCATGGAGGTAATGGGGAAGGAAATAACTGGACCCCAGAAGCACAACAGGTCAGTAAATTTCTTCCACAATTTAAAGAGGGGGATAATTTTGATAGTTTCATTCATATGTTTGAGAGGGTATGCAAACAGTATAGTGTTGACCAAAGGCTCTGGGTACGGTTCCTGACCCCCTTACTCCATGGGAAAGCTATAACTTTTTTATCAAAAATGCCTGATTCTGTCTTTTTTGATTATACTGCTGTAAAAAAATGTCTTTTAGAATGTTTTAAGCTAACACCAGAAATGTATAGGAAAAAGGTTTGTGAGCATAGACGCAAGGCAGATGAAAGTGTGTACGAATATGTTGCTGAAATGAGCACTTATTTTCATAGCTGGGTGAGTGGATGACAGGTCACCACTTTTGAAGGGATGGAAGACCTTTTAGTGATTGCACATGCCCTTAGCACTTTGCCTGAGGACATGAGGATCTGGTTAGCTGATAGACAATGTGCTACTTCAGATGAGTTGGGGAAGGAGGGAGATCTATACCTGGTCAGCAGGGCAGCCCTGCACAGGAAGGGGACCCCCAGTACTGCTCATGGGTCTAAAGGAACCCATGGTGGGCAGCACAGACTGCCCCAACAGAATCTGCCAGTAGCAGGGGAAGCCACTAGTCCAGGTATACATCCAGGAGCTAGGGTTAAATGTTTTGATTGCAACCAGTGGGGCCATGTGGTATACAGGTGTTCAAGGAGGCAAGGTGGGGAACTAAAGATGAGGGAGAAAGTAAGTGGGAAAGACAAAATGCCAATGGTAGGTTGTCTTGAGACAACAGGGGTACTAAACTACCATCCTGCAGATGTCCTGAGAGGGAAGGATTTAGATGAGGCAGTGAAATGTACTTATGCAGTTACATGCAGTCGGGCTTGGAGACAAGCAGGTGGGTCTGATAGCCTGGGGGACACCCAGACAGATTACATACTTGCAGCCCAGACTGCTGAGGTGGTTACTTCAGGGAGTGAGCTATGCTGTAGCAGTGAGACTGAAGGTGAGCCACAGCTGCTTGTGGGTACTGATGGCCACTTGGACAGAGTGACTGCAAAGGTAGAGGTGAGTAGTAGTATCCAGGCTGACAGCGAGGCACCACTGTCAGATGATGCCAGACTTCCTGTGGAAGGGGAGCTGGGAAGGGTTACAAGGAGAGAGTTGAGACAGACTCATCTCTCAGACCCTACATTTCAAGGCCTGAGGCAGGTAGCTAGGGAGGTACCTGCTTCTCAAGGAAAGGGGGAATCTGTATACTGGGACAAAGAGTTACTATACAGAGAGTGGACCCCTGAGGGAGGGCTAGAAGGTGAGAGAATATAGCAGTTGGTAGTGCCTAGAGCTTACCATCTGGTGCTTTTAGCCATAGCCCATGATATTCCCTTTGCAGGTCATATGGGCCTAAAACGTACAAAGAGGAGTATTATGCAGAACTTCTACTGGCCTGGAATTTCCAGAGATGTAACAGGGTACTGCAGAACCTGTGAGCAGTGCCAAAAGGTAGGCAAGGCAGGAGACACGGTGAGAGCTCCTTTGATGCCTTTGTCTGTGATTGAGAAGCCATTTCAGAGGGTAGCTATGGATATTGTGTGTCCTCTGAGTACCCCAATTTCCACAGGGAAAAAGTATATCCTAGTGGTAGTGAATTATGCTGCACAATACCCTGAGGCAGTGGCTTTGTCCTCCATTGAGGCAGAGAAGGTGGCAAATGCTTTGTTAGAAATTTTCAGCTGGGTAGGTTTCCCAAAAAAATACTGACTGACTGAGGTGCCAATTTAATGTCAGACCTGCTGGCTTGTCTATGGAAGTCCTGTGGGGTGAAGTACATAAAGACCACCCCTACCATCCCAGACTAATGGTCTTGTTGAGAGGTTAAACTCTATAATCAAGTCCATGCTACAGGCATTTGCAGATCAGTTTAAGAGGGAGTGGGACAAATATTTGCCCTATCTGTTGTTTGCTTACAGAGAAGTTCCTCAGGAATCCACAGGTTTTTCACCCTTTGAGTTGCTGTATGGGCATATGGTGAGGGGACCACTAGATTTAATTCAAGATGAGTGGGAAGGTGAGTGTGAATCTCACAAGGAGTCTGTTGTGGCATATGTCCTAAACCTCAGGACGAGGCTCAGGGAACTCATGGGCTTGGCCCATGAGAACCTGGCAGAAGCCCAACAACAGAAAAAGGTGTGGTATGACAGGAATGCTCGAGCTAGAGAGTATGCTGTGGGGCAGCAGGTAATGGTTTTCATTCCTGTCAGACACAAGAAACTGGAAGCAGATTAGGAGAGACCCTACAAGGTGGTAAGAAAGGTAAGTGATGCTAACTACATGGTAAAACTGCTAGGCAGATGGCAAGGGCACAAATTGTACCATGTTAACATGATGAAACCTTACCATGATAGGGAGGCCCTTGTGCTGAGCATTTGCAATGGATTGCAGGAGGAGTCTGAGGGAGATCTGGGGACTGATCTCCCCAGTGAGGCTCAGACTGACACCTCAGTGGAAGGGGTAGCAATGCTCCAGCAGCTATCTCCTACCCAGATTTAAGAAATCTGAGCAGTGTTGTAGGAATTTGGGGACATGTTCACTGGGAAACCAGGGTTCACCCACCTGGTGCAGCACCAGGTGGATACAGGACCCCAAAGGCCTATTAGGCAGGCCCCTTATAGGGTGCCTGAGACAGTCAAACAGACTTTGAGGGAGGAGGTACAGGAGATGTTGGGACTTGGGGTGATTCAAGAGTCCAACAGTCCCTGGGCCTCCCCAGTGGTGCTGGTGCCAAAGAAGGATGGCAGCACCAGGTTCTGTGTGGACTAAAGGAAATTAAATAGTCACACAGAATCGGATGCTTACCCCATGCCTAGGACAGATGAGGCCCGAGAGTAGCTGGGTGGGGATAAGTATCTTGCAACCATTGATCTTATGAAGGGTTACTGGCAGGTGCCCTTGACTCCCAGTGCTAGAGAGAAGTCAGACTTTGTGACTCCTTTTGGCCTGTATGAGTTCACAAAGATGCCCTTTGAGATGAAGAATGCCACAGTGACTTTCCAGAGGCTGGTAGATAATATCCTAGCAGGAGCAGGAGGGTTTGCCCTTGCTTACTTAGATGATATTGCCATCTACAGCCATTCCTGGCCAGAGCACCTTCAGCATGTCAGGGAGGTGCTGGGCAGACTACAGAGGTCAGGGGTAACCATTAAGCCAAGCAAAAGTCAGGAGGGTATGGCAGAGGTCTCCTACCTAGGACATAGAGTGGGGAGTGGTAAGATAAGGCCAGAACCTGCCAAAGTGGAAGCCATTCAGGCATGGCCTGCACCTGTTACTAAAAAGCAGGTGAGGGCATTCTTAAGGATAGCAGGGTACTACAGAAAGTTCATCCCCAGTTATAGTACCATAGCTGGTCCCTCACAGACCTGACAAGGAAGAACAGGCCAGATAAGGTAGTGTGGACCCCAGCATATGAGCAGGCATTCCAGAAACTTAAAGAAGCTTTGGGAGGATCCCCTGTGTTGGCCAGTCCAGATTACAGAAAATAATTTGTTGTGCAGGTGGATGCTTCAAACCATGGGGTGGGGGCTATACTTAGCCAGATTTCTTCAGAGGGGGAAGAGCACCTAGTGGTTTATCTCAGTTGTAGGCTCCAACCCAGGGAGGAATGCTATGCAGCTGTAGAGAAGGAATGTCTAGCCATAGTGTGGGCACTGCAGAAACTTCAGCCTTATCTGTATGTAAGAAAATTCACTGTTATGACAGATCACAACCCCCTAACATGGTTAAACAGAGCCAATAAGCAAAATGCCAAGTTGCTAAGATGGAGCCTGGGGTTGCAAGCATATGATATGTCAGTGCAGCACTGCAGTGGGAGTAGCAAAGACAATGCAGATGGGCTCTTGAGACAGGGAATGGGGTGAGGTACACTTAGATAGACCTAACCCTCTCAAGCTGCATTTATCTAGGGTCACTTGAAAAACTAGCTTGAGTTCTTCAAAGGGGGAGAGATGTGAAGACTGGTAGAGAAACTGTGAAGGCTGCCAGCCTAGTCAAATATAATTTGATACATAATTCTGGCATTTGTAAATATAAATGTAAAATACAGGCTTGTGTCTCAAATGTAAAGAAATGCTGTTTCAACAATGTGGCAGCATTGCCATCTGCTGTAAGGAAAACTAAGTCAAGCATTTCTTGTTGCTCCTTTGAAATTAAAATTACCTTATGTCTATTCCTTTGAAGTTAGAATTTGGAGTTGATGAGTCTGGAGTGAGCATCCTGCCTATTGTTTTAAAGCTAAAGTTAATGGCCAGAATTTACATGTGGAATGTCCTTTAATGCTCTAAGTATAAAAGAATGTAAATGCAGTTTCTGTGTGGCCTGGGAACCAAGAAAGTGTAAACAAATGATGTAATGTTTTATCAGAACTGTAGTTTCAATTTAAACAGGGAGAACTAGAAATTATTAAGCATTTTGATCTTGGACATCTAACCTACAGCACTGCCTGTTGTCTTAAGTAATTTACTTTAGAAGTATGTTTTCTTTTAGAAATAGCTAGGACTGTAAAGATTAGACTAAGTGTTTTTCTCTTATGTCAGAACTGTACTACGGAATTATTTTAAGTTTCTGTGTGATCTCTGAGCTCTTGAATAGCACTGTGGTGTAATAGTATTGTCCTGTGTTTTAAGTATTTATTATTAAATATTTTAAAAACCTTTTACCTTTGGCTGGTTTGTGTAGAGATAAGTAAGCTCTAGAGTACATTGCATGCTTATAAATGATCTTGAACTAAGCCACTGTAATAAGCCTTGACTGATTAGACACACTTACCAATTGGATAATAATTTTGCACAGTAATAATTGGACACCCTTTTAAGGGCCTTTGGGTAGCTGATAAATATTATCTGGTGGTGGCAGTAATTACTACCGTATAGTCTGGGTAAAGGTGCACAGCTGGAGAATCTGTGTCAGCCTTTCCCAGGAATGTCTGTGAAGTTGTATAAATGCTTATCTCAAAGTGTGTGTGTGTGTGTGTGTGTGTGTGTGTGTGTGTGTGTGTGTGTGTGTGTGTGTGTGTGTGTGTTTCAGATACTTGGGCAGGGATACGAAGCACTGGTTGGTCACAGGGGGTACTGGAGGTTAGCTTGCCAGCTAGGCTGAGATCTGGACCTACAGCTGTGCCAGTGGGGAGTCTTATTGGGTACCTGGGGAGCAAGGGAGCAACCAGCCCCAGACTGACTGTGATCTCTGTGTGCACATAAGGGAAGTTGTACTTTACTGTGTGTATTTGTTATCCTTTCCTCTTATATGAGATGCACTCTCTGGTGTTAGTGGCGAGGATTGAGGCTCCTTGATTGCTGGGCCAGGGAGCGGCCATCACAGGAACAACAATATATCACCTAACTTCATCACATTTATGAATAATACAACTTCCTTTTTGCATTTTACTTCTACTGTAAATCATGAGAAAATAGATTATCTGGACATCACTGTTTATAACAATGTGCAAAAACATACTTTTACATTTACTATTTTCCATAAATCAACTGTTTCTAATTGTTATTTGCATTCAACCAGTCACCATCCCTTTTGGCAAAAGAAAAATTTGTTAAAGGGTCAATGTGTCAGGCTATCTAGAATAGTCTCTAAAGATGTTTATTCCTTTAGAGAATGTGAAAAACTAGTAGTTATGTTCACTGACAGTGGTTATGCTGTTGATTTAGTTAATAACTTTATGCGTGATGTAGTGCAAGACAGAAATATCAGATATAAACCTATTTTAAAAGATAGCCTACTTATACAATCAGTTGCTAAAAGGGCAGATAAAGGGTTTGATAGGGCCTTGATTATGACATATACAAACCAAAGTTTACAAATCAAACAGCTATTCACTAAAAACTGGGATTTGATCAAAGATCTGCTAGGTAGTCCTACCCCTCATCTTTCCACTTTGAAGTTTACATATAAAATAAATCATTAAGTCAACTACTTACCTACTATGCAACAAATCACACATTCCACTCTAGTGACAAATCACTTCTATGCATCTCTAGGGCTAACAACACTGCTGGCAAAGCACTTTTCTCCCACACAGTTACTAGAAACTGGAACAACCTCCCCCCTTCACTGACCTCCATCCCTACCATCTCACACTTCAAAAACTCTCTAAAATCACATCTCATAAGCACCTGGCTATGCCCATGCATAATCTAAAATCACTGCTTTAGCTCTGTGGAAAGTTGGAAGGGCTTATTACTTGCCTACTGTAAATGCTACAGTTTTTCTTTTTTTACATCCATCAATTTTTATCTCTTTAATATAGCTACTTCATTCTAACATGATGTATGTAATGACTCTCAATGCTAAAATGTTTTTTGTCTGTTTAACTGCTGAGTTGTATCCTGTATGTTTTACATTTCTGTCTTATTAGCTGGATTTTTGCTGTTACAATGTGTTATTATCAGTTTTTACTACTATGTATTAAATTCTAGTATTTCTGTTAATATATGTGGAGCTTTTCTCCCCAGACCTCCTCTGTAAATGGAACCAGTCCAGTCAGACTATCCTGGTAAACAAATGTAAAATAAATAAATAAATAAATATTAAAAACATTGAGGAAAGAACAGATAGGTTTTATAAGTCATATGGAATGGCAAAATGTGGTAGCTGTGGACAATATAGATATATTTATGATAGTGTAAACATTACCATAAGGGCTTACACCAGGAATATACAAAATAACTGTAAATGTACTTGTAAGACTATGGGATTAGTTTATATTGCCACGTGTGCATCCTGCAACAGACAACTCAGAACTATCAGAGCTAGGATTTATGAATGTTACTACTCATTCAAGAAAAAAAATATTTAAGTAATGTGTTCTACAAACACTCTACACATTGTAGGAATTAAAAAAAACATGTTTTATGTTTTGGAAAAGGTATTTAGGGGGGTGATTATTGAAACCAAACAGTTACAATAGCAGGGTAAACTAAATGCCACCTCCCCTCCAGATTTAAATGACAAAACATTAATGAATGTACTGTTAGTATTAAAACACATGGATTTTTAGAACTACTTTTGTTTAGGTAGTTTTTGATTTTTTACTTGATTGTAATATTTTGGGATTGTATTTATGTACAGTAGTTTTTTATTGTATACCATGTATGAATTAACTTTTGAATTTTAAATCGAGTTGACATATTTTTACTGGTTGATTCTATCACATGCATTTCTTAGTGTTATACTTAAAGGGTTATTTCCTGGAATTTTCAGGACAAAAGCACTTATATTATTAAAAGTATTATCTTTCCTGTGGGTTGACATATTTTTTTTTTTTTTTTTTTTATTTATTATTGGTTATATTTTATCTTTATTGCTGTACTGGTCAGATTAATTGTCTACATAAACCTCAAAATGGGATAGATAGGTGATAAAGGATTGGAAAGAGATTTAAGTAGTTTGGTACTGAAAATTGAAGAAAAAGATCATTATCCTATAAACACTGGTAATATGAATGGGAGAACAGAGTAAGATTATAATTATTCAGACTATAATCAAAGGAAGGGAAATGATAATTAATAAGAAAATGAACAGACCTGGTCAGGAACTGTTGAAGAAAGAGGAAAGAGAAGACATTGTGGTTAACAATGGACTAAATACAAACAGTTTTAATTTTTATGTATTGTTCAAGATTACAGTGGTTCTGTAGTTGATTACTGTGTGGCAAAACAAGGAATCAGAAGATATTTTAGAACTGACAGCTTAGATAAAAACTGAAAGTAATAATTGTCCAATAATTCTAGAACTAAAGGAGCAATTGCACTTTGGAAAGATATTTAATTGAAAGCAGAGATAGTAAAGGGAAATGTGAAACATGTAGCATCACACATGATAGAAACTGATATCTAATAAAGGATATAGTAGCAAATACAGTAACCAAATATGTGAAAGGGAAGGCAGAGAAACAGTGAAGAATGATATACAAGTTGTCCAAGAAATGAAGTCAACTTTGCTTAAATAAATGTCTATAAGAAGGAACAGTGACAAAGGGTGTCTTAATAAAGGATGTGGTATCAAAAAGGAAAATGTGACAGATGTTAAGACGCTGGCTAAAGAAAAAAATGAAGACTATAACACAGTTAATAAAATAAAAAGTATTATTAGAATTTGATAAGAAAAACTAAACACTTGGAAAATAAGTGGCAAGAAATTCTAAGTGATTATTGATAAAAAAATCTGAAAATTAATAGCAGAAGGTACAGGAAAAAGATCAATGATCAGAGCAGATACTGGTTCATCAGTTCTCTGGAATGGTATTTTTTAAACAAAAATTCAAAAACAAAGAGACAAATAAGATGAATATTCATTTGGGAAGGCGCAAAAGGAAGCACACAGACAAACGTACTGAAAGTAGAGTTGTTGAAGTCCTACGGCAAATAAAAAATAGCCCCATAGGTCTGAATAAATTAATAAATTAAGCTTATAAAGTAATTAAAGAAGTGAAAGCAAAAATTCTGTGCTTCCACCTTAACAAGTATACTAAGACATTAGAATTCCCAGATTCACAGAAGAAGGGTATAATTATCGCAATATATAAGAAAAGAGACAAAAAATCTTAATATTTACAAACCAGTTATGCATTTAGAATTCCTGTTAAGGTGCTCACCTTGATAATGCTGAAGGGGCTAAAGAGGAACTCAAAAAGGATATCATAAAAATATATCTATCAAATGTATTATTTGTTTGCCTATTGTAAGAGAACTTATCTAAAACAGATCATTCCTTTTTTCAATATGTAAAAGACAAATAGATACCTTAAAATGCAAAAAAAAATCCACTTAATTTCTTGATAAGGATCAAACTTTTGATAATCTGGGTAAGAGAAACTGCAATATTATAGAAAAGAAAGTTTATTGACAATACTTAATGGATATTATAATATAGATATATAGATATATATATATATATATATATATATATATATATATATATATAGTAATAATGCCAGAGTTAAAATAAACTCAAAACAGGAGTATACTGACTGGTTCCCAACAAAAAGATATATAAAGAAGGGGTGTAGTCTTGCCCCTTTGTCTTCATAATTTATATTGAAATTAAAGAAAAATTATTTTGGTGGAAAGAAAACACCCAGAGAACAACGAAGGCCTAAAAATAAGAGTCTATGCAGATTACTTACTGTTGCCAACTCAGGTTAAGGAACTTGAGATATCTATTAAGAGTATGCACTGAGGAAAACATATAATTAAATGAGTTTATTACTATGTAACAATATAACAGTAAATACAAAATGCAGATTAACAATGTAAAGGCTGAACAAGTTAAATTTTACATATACTTTGCTTTAATGTCCATATCTGGTAATTTATGGGTAAAATATCCTAAATATTTAACAAAAAAGATTGAAAAGTCATTATATGGACTGATAAGTTTGACAAAATGCTAAGAAGGTATCATATAAATTACTATGTTAGAAACAATGAGATCAAATGTGTTAAATTTTATTTCATATAAAGCACAGGTATGGGCATAAAAGGAAGACAATAAGTTATTATTTTTATTGTTGTTTTAAAATGCTAAACTACCTCCTGACTGTGCTGAAATCCTTCAGAACAGTCTAAGACCAGAGCTAAATATCTTAAAAGAGGAGACAATTCTAGACTTAAAGAATTTGCCAGATGGTTTAAGTATATAAGACAATCAAAAGTCTAATGAAATAAATTAAATAGAGAAACAGAAATGGAAAATGAGTTAGAATAATAATAGTTTTGAATTATAAATAAATAAGACTGTTGATAAAATTAAGGTAATTAACCTAATTAAAGAAACTATCTCATCAGCCCAGTTGGACATTTGAATAAAGGATTAACATTTGGATTAACATTTGTGCCAAGGAAAAGGGCTGGACTGTTGTATATGCTAGTTTGTATGGGAGAAATATGAATGTTAATTATATTATGATTAATGTTGTGAAATTGCACATTAACCTTCAAGATCGTTCTACTTTTAATTCCCCACTGGCATTTCCTTTACAAGAGTTTCAGGAAGATAGTGAAAAAGGCATTATTGATGCTCTGACTGTAAAAACTGAAACATTTGTTTATGTGACTGTTAATTAAAGGAAAGCTTTAAGTGAATTAATTAAAATGACATAGATGTTTGAAAGCAAAAAAAGGGAATGGGATGATAATAATGTGTCAAGAAGATTATATTAAAAGTATTGAACATATGCTCCTTAATGGGGATGAGTATATGGAAGGTACATTGTATGAAATATGTCATAATTATGTTAACATTGCAAATATATTACTGGACTTAAAACTGAAAATATACTATTGGACTTATTGGTTCAAAATTATTGTTTACCACATTTTATGTTTTTATGAAAGTTGATTACCCAAATTTGGATGTTTTATTTGGTATTCCCAAGATACATAAGGGAATAAGCCCCCCTGCCTATTAGACCTGTTATAACAGCAGCAGATAGTGTTACAGAAGGAATTTTATTAATTTTACATACTATTATAAATCCTATAGTCAAGGAATGTCTTGTGTTTATTCAAGATTCTTGGAGCTTCCTTGACAAATTAAGAAACTATACTTTTAACAGTAATAAAAAATTCATGTTTACTTTAAATGTGGTTTATTTTTGTACATGTATTCCAAATGATGAAGGGATAGAATTTATGAAATTATATTTAACAAAGCATCCGCGGTAGTGGTGCTGCGGCAGCATTGTCGCCTCACAGCAAGACGTTGTCCTGTTCGATTCTCAGCTAGAGCATCTTCTGTGTGGAGGCATACATGAATGGGTGTGCCTTCATTGACGGTTGTGCATCAGGGCTGGTAACTCGGCACATAAAAATCCACTACCAAACATTAGCGGACTGGAGTTCTGCTGTGGCAACCCCTAACCGGGATAAGCCGAAAGACACAACAACAACAACATATTTAACAAAGCATACTAACATGATAACTTCTTTTATTAATACTGTATGTGTCTTATTGGACATTATATTAGGAAATAATTATTTTTATTTAATAAAAACTATTATAAACAAGTCAGAATTGTAGAGATGAGGGCAGCTGTTACCCCTTCTTTTGCAAATTTGGTAATGGCTTTGTGGGACATGGCTAAAGTTGATTCATTCAAGCATCTTTTTTATAAACTTTTTGTGGATGACCTATTTCTTTTTTGGAGAGGTTCAGAAATTGAAAATGAAGCATTTTTAGATGAATAAAATTCTACTATTAATTTTTTGTTTAATTACTAAAGTTATAAATAACAAATAAATCAATTTTCTGGATGTAGTCATGACTATGGACACAAATGGACACATTTTAATAGTAATATTTACAGGGTCTATATTAGAACATTGAAGTTTCAAAACTTCAAATGTTCTAATATCGACCCCTATTCAGCGAACGCTGAAAATATCGAAGCAACAGAAAACCAAATTTTTTCCTATGGAAAGAATTTGGTTGTCTGTTTCTGTTGCTTCGGTATTTTCAGTGCTGTGGTGGAAAGTTACGGGTCGGGTTCAGGTAAGTGTGCAATTGAGTGCGGGTTAGGTTAGTTAGGGTTAGAGTGCGGGTTAGGTATGTGTGCGATTGTGTGGACATGAGGGTTAAGGCAGGTTAGGTGAGTTAGGGTTAAGGTGTGGGTTAGGTATGTGTGCGATTGTGTGAACGTCAGGGTTACGTGAGTTAGGGTTAGGGCGCAGGTCAAGTAAGTGTGCGATTGTGTGGACGTGAGGGTTATGGCAGGGTAGGTGAGTTAGGGTTAGGGCGCGGGAGAGGTGAGTGTGCAATAGTTACGGTCCTTATGATTAGGGTTTGGGTTAAGGTAAGTGGATAGTTAGTGGTGTGTGTATAGTTTAGTGTAGGGTTAGGTGTAAGATTTTAGGTGTATGTGTGTGGATTGCTGTTTGTTTGGTGTGCTTGTGTTGTGTGTATGTGTTTTGGAACAGCAAATTGTTTCCTTAGGAAAAAATTCACTGTTCTGTATGTTCGATGTTTTCAGCTTCCGCTGAATAGGGGTCGATATTAGAACATTCAAAGTTTTGAAACTTCAATGTTCTAATATAGACCGTATTTACAGAAAAGATGCATTTATAATTATTACTTAGATTTTAATAGTAATCATCTCTGTTTATGCAGAGAAATGTTCCTAAGGGTCAATTCTTGTGGGTGTTAAGATTAATATTTGATGAGCAAGAGACAGATAATATTATAGGAATGGTCATGGAAAAGGGCTATAATAGGTTTTAAAGGAAATAGCCTTGGGAGTAGTTAATAAAACAAATGTTTTCCTATTTTGAAAAAAGGTATTTCCTGCAAACATGCTGATACTAATTTAACTAAGACAAAGACAGGGTTTAAACTAGATATGTCATTTGATAATTTAAAATTAAAAGTATAATAAATGAGAATTGGAAGATATTGAAAGGAGGTAATGAGTCAATTACCATTGTTGGTGATGTACCAGGGTTTCTATATTAAAATGATTTGAAAATAAATTGTTTATATAGAGAAAATGTTTCATGTACAGTGTATATAACAGAGAAAGCTATGGGCATATTTAAGTGCGGTGACTACACGTGTTGTTCCATTAGTGAGGCTCCTTTTGTAACCTAGATTACATTAATACAACTATTACAATATTGGGTTGTTTCATGTGTGAAATGAAAAGGATAGCATATATTGCAATATTCTCTGGTAGTTCATCATTTTATGCTGTAATGATTACTCATAAATTAAACAAGTGTATGAGTGACCATACACATGAGAAAAAGATTAAGAATGTTAAAATGTCTTATCTGAGCATATACAAATGAATCCTGGATGTAATACATTTCATTTTAGTATTCTTGAACAGATACATTTTGAATTGAGAAGGGGTAATTACAGAAACAGAGTAGAGATTAGAGAAGCTATTTGGCAAATAAAGCTTTGTGTGGAAAAATCAGCTCGCCTCAGTGAAAGGGTAAATATAAATTGTGTTTTAATCAATCTTAGGTTGAAAAACTAATGTAATTAATATGTTTAGCATACGTGATATTTACATATTTGGTATGTGAATATTTTATTGTTTTCATCTTATTAAAGTATTAATTATTGTATTTATTATTTTATTGGTTGTTTATTAATTAATTGTGCTAGCTTCAGATAGTATATTTACAGTCTACCCAAGCACACATGGGAAGAAATTTTAAACAAACTATAATTTTATGACAAACTGTCTACCCATATTGATTTCGAATTACATTGTGTGTTGTGTGCTTCAATTTTCTAAGTGTAATAAATGTGATGATCTCAGTGAATCAGCCCTCAGTCACTTTTAATGCATGCCTTTGTTTTTTCTAACAGGACAGATGGAGGCAACAGTTGCATTGGGCCTTCAAGATATTTCCGTTCATGTAATATTCAGGTAACAGCCAAATCCATATCTTTATATGTTTGAAGCTATATAATAGCCATAACTAGGCCAAGTCTATTAGTATCATTCCTAAACATGCTGACTCCATGTACTAAGAATATTAAATGACATATGTATTTTTATTCCTAAAAAGAAAATCATAAATATATATGTCAGTGCCACCAGTGTCAGACTGTCATGCTAAGGAAAGCATTTTTAATGGGTAATAGTGTTGTTGATTTCACTTCCTTGACTTGCAGCACCCTCAAAGTTAGACTATTTAAGTCAGGGCTTGTAGGGAGCTTGGCCTGCCATGCAGAAGAAATAGAGGATTTGCCTCTTACGAAATAGTATTTTCATTTTGATTTTGTCTGACTATTAGTATCTAGTCCTGTAGGTATCAGCAAACAGCTTTTCAACTGATCACAATATTTTCTAGAGAGCAGCAGTATCTGCCATGTGCAGTAGCAGGCCAGCTCATAAGTCACTGCATCTGCCTCAGTGGTACAATGAGTTTGGAAGCAGATTGACATTATTTATGTCTGGTTGAAAAAGTGAGTACTGAAAAATAGGGATGGTAATCTTTCTTTGTGGCGGAAAGTTATTGCACCCCAATGCTCATTCATTATCATGTGGAGGTTAGGTGGTAAGGAAACACTATCTACAAACAAGTTTGAGGGTTGGCAGGCATGCTACATTGTCATATACCTGATAGTTGTGTTACTGTCAGAGTAGAGACCCAGGAGAAAATAAGATCGGCGATCATATGGCTGCCAAAATATTCAGGCTCTGTGCTATCTATGTAAAGATGTACAGAAACGTTTGTCCAGAACTTAAAATAGATTAGTTATATCACCCAGTTTAAATGCCCATTGTAATACATTGAAATTGAATACCTTATCAAAAAATCTTGAAAGTGCTTACATTAATTTTCATTCTGGTTCTGAAGGGTAGAAGAAATGTCATTTCAACAATTTTGAGTAGTGGGCCACACAACACTTTTTTTCAGCATGTTCCTGTGTTTATGCTGCTGTAAGACAAACTAAACATATCTGTGGTAAAAGCTAGATCAAAGAATATAATCTGTAAAGGGCAAATGTGGTAAAACTTGTGTGGGGGGGGCATGAAACTAAGTTTCCAAAAAGGTGTCAAAGGAAGCTGCGACTTGCATGTGTTGCTAACTGCCCTCATAAGGCATGACTACAATTAATTTGCTTCTGTTTAAATAACACAATACCTAAACAATTTCTTCTTTAACTTCTTAAAACCAGAATTACAGCTTAGTATTTCTATCTTGCTACCTTTTATAAACACACGCATTCTTGTATAAGAACGTGCTGGCATTTAAAGGAAATCT
This sequence comes from Protopterus annectens, assembly GCF_019279795.1. Lineage (NCBI taxonomy): Eukaryota > Metazoa > Chordata > Ceratodontiformes > Protopteridae > Protopterus > Protopterus annectens. Next base: position 305,278,118 of record NC_056737.1, read on the forward strand.
GCACCATAAAAAGAAAAATATATTTCATCATATCTTGATAGTATATGCACCACTAATTTATCAAAATCGCTGTTTATTATTATTTTTTTATTTTACAAAAAAATGGTTGTCATGGGGACTGTAATACTGACATAATATCAGAGCTTGGGCCGGCTAACATCTACCTGAAATCAGCTGGACGTATAAATGAATTTAAGTACACTTTTATCTGCTGTTTTGCATATAGTATTGTATTTAATTTATTTATTTGTGTTTTTCACTGAATATTAACTCAACTGAAGTTGTGGCTGTCTCTCTGCAGAGTACTTTTTAGAATTTCTGTGTAGCCATTGATCGCAGTGAGGGGGTAGTTTCAGCTTATCACTAACATCCTGTCTTGCCTTATATAAGTGGCACATTTTGGGTTATCTCTGCTAAATATCAGAGCTTTGGCTGGCTAACATCTACCTGAAATCAGCTGGACGTATAAGTGAATTTAAGTACACTTTTATCTGCTCTTTTGCATATAGTATTGTATTTAATTTATTTATTTGTGTTTTTCACTGAATATTAACTCAACTGAAGTCGTGGCTGTCTCTCTACAGAGTACATTTTAGAATTTCTGTGTAGCCATTGATAGCAGTGGGGGTAGTTTAAGCTCATCACTAACATCCTGTCTTGCCTTATATAAGTGGTACATTTTGAGTTATCTCTGCTTAATATCAGAGCTTTGGCTGGCTAACATCTACCTGAAATCAGCTGGACGTATAAGTGAATTTAAGTACACTTTTATCTGCTCTTTTGCAAATAGTATTGTATTTAATTTATTTGTTTTTTTTACTGAATATTAACTCAACTGAAGTTGTGGCTGTCTCTCTACAGTTAGTACCCCATCCACCCTCCCTGTTCTTGTTTTGGTATTAATGTTGGTGGCTTTGAAACTGCCCACCCCTCTTGTAGACTTGTATTTGGATACTCCTTCTGGGCCCATGTCATTTGCTCACTCAACTGAGTGCAGTGAGATCATATTCTGATTTCAGGCACTCCTACTGTGCACAAAGAGAGCATTTGGGTAGGACAACTCCTGTAGCCTCTTAATCCTGCTCTGTTCCTTCCCTCAAAAAAAAAAAAAAAATATATATATATATATATATATATATATATATATATATATATATATATATATATATATATATATATATATATATATACATATATCTTATTCATCTGCTGTTACTGTAACTGTCTTAGTTGCTCTTCTGCGTGCTATCTGTTCCGTCGCTCTTACTCTGCACTTATTACTGCTTGTTAGTAGCCTTCTAATTTACTGCCTTCTGCACTTGTTTTTTAGGTATTTGTTAATTTAATTGCATTTATTTGAACTGTATTTGCTGTAGTGTTGCTACACGCTCAGGAGTGCTGGCCTGCACTACAATTTGAATTGTATTTACTGCTGTTTTAGCTGCTTTTCTGTAACAAAAAAAAATTCTAAGCTTGTTTCCTGCCTTTCCTGTAACTAGTCAAGTCCAGATACAGACTTGCTGTATCCAGGACTGTTGGTAAGCTTCTGAGCCCCCCAAGCCTTTCTGTGTTGGAGGGAAGCCTTCTAGCTTTTCAGTGGGAGTGGTAAGTACTAGGTAGCCTATCTACCATGGAAAGAGTGGAGTTTGGCCCTGAAATTGTAGTTCATTGGCCATTTGGGCAGTTTTTCCATCTCTTTCTACTTTCTGGTTAAAATCCTGTTTTGCATTTGGTCCTCACCTTTCCTATAACTAGTGTAATCCAGGTACAGATTTGCTGTATCCAGGACTGTTGGTAAGCTTCTGAGCCCCCCCAAGCCCTTCTGTGTTGGAGAGAAGCCTTCTAGCTTATCAGTGGGAGTGCTAAGCACTAGGTAACCTATCTACCACAGGAGGAGGAGTGGTTTCTGGCCCAGAAATTATAGTTTTTTGGCCGTTTGGGAAGCTTTTCCATCTCTTTCAACCTTCTGATTTAAAAGCCTGTGTTTGCACTTGTTTCCTGCCTTTCCTTTTACTAGTATAGTCCAGGTACAGATTTTCTGTATCCAGGACTCTTTGTAAGCTTCTGAGCCCCCCGAGCTTTTCCGTGTTGGAGGGAAGCCTTTTAGCTTATCAGTGGGAGTGGTAAGCATCAGGTAGCCTATCTACCACAAGAGGAGTGGTCCCTGGCCCAGAAATTGTTGCTATTGGCTGTTTGATCAGTTTTTTCCATCTCTTTCAACTTTCTGGTTTGAAAGCCGCACTTGTGCCTGTTTCCCTCCTTTCCTATAACTAGCCTAGTCCGGTTACAGAGTTGCTATATCCAGGATTGTTAGTAAGCTTCTGAGCCCCCAAGCCTTTCTGTGTTGGAGGAAAGCCTTCTAGCTTATCAGTGGGAGTGGTAAGCACTAGGTAACCTATCCTCCACAGGAAGAGCGAGTTTTGGCCCAGAAACTGGAGTTTATTTGGCCGTTTGGGCAGTTTTCCATCTCTTTCAACTTGCCGGCTTAAAAGCCTACATTTGTACTTGTTCCCCACCTTTCCTGCAGCTAGTCTAGTCCAGGTACAGATTTGCTGTATTCCAGGACTCTTTGTAAGCTTCTGAACCCCCCCAAGCCTTTCTGTGTTGGAGGGAAGCCTTCTAGCTTATCCAAGGGAGTGGTAAGCATTAGGTAGCCTATCTACTACATAAGGAGTGGTTCCTGGCCCAGAAATTGTAGCTACTGGCCGTTTGGGCAGTTTTTTTTCATCTCTTTCAATGTTCTGGTTTAAAAGCCGCACTTGCGCTTGTTTCCCACCTTTCCTATAACTAGCCTAGTCCAGATACAGAGTTGCTGTATCCAGGACTGTTGGTAAGCATCTGAGCCCCGCAAGCCTTTCTGTGTTGGAGGAAAGCCTTCTAGCTTATCAGTGGGAGTGGTAAGCACTAGGTAGCCTGTCTACCATGAGAGGAGAGGTTCTTGGCCCAGAAATTGTAGTTTATTGACCATTTGGACAGTTTGTCTGTCTCTTTCAACTTCCTGGTTTAAAAGACCACATCTGCGCTTGTTTCCCATCTTTCCTGTAACTGACCTACTGGGTAGCACTAGAAAGCCTTAAACTGATATAAGCCTTCTAGCTTAGAAAAGAGACTTTGGAGAGAATAAGTATCAGTTTTCTGTACTTTCTTGCTGTACTTAAATGTTTTCCACCTAAACGCAGATTTTTCAGCTTTTATTGTGATTTAAAAGCTTGTTTTTTCACATTTTGTACTTATTTGACTGCCTGCACTTTTAAAAAGTTATTTTTTGTTTAAATAATTTATTTAACTGCTGTAGGCTACACACTAAAGTGCTATAGCCTTTTTTGATCGTTTGTAGTCATTTAAAGCTGTTTTAAGTACATTTTTTTACTGTTTTTGCCTTATCTTTTAAAAAAACAAAAAAAAAATCATTGTTTCCCACCTTTCTAAGCTAGTATAGTCCAGTTTTCAGGCTAGTGCTGAATTCAGGGCTATGATACTAGTTTCTGAGTTGCCCATACCTTACTTGGATAGAAGGAAGTTTCTCTGTTCACCTGTGAGAGAGGGGAGCTTTGAGCAACCTATCTGTCCCTGGAGAAGTGGTTCCAGCTCAGAAGTTAGTAGTTTATTGGCCATTTTGGGCTAATTTCTATCTCTTTCATTTCCCTACTATAAAAACCGCATTTGCACAGTTTTGCACACCGAGCAGTGCTGGTTATCTACGGTTAAATTATTCCCGGTTCCACTATGTCTCCTCTTCAGTTTTTCCCTTGAAACTAGTCTAACTCTCAACCTTAGCACTCAAAAAGCATCTTACAGGCCAGCACTTGCTCAGACCTAATAGCAAGCACTAATATACCCTGACACTGATTGCCCAGCAGGGCAAGGCTCTTTATTCACCCCTCACCAACCAAGTGACTAAGCAGCTTACCCTACTATTCAGGCATGACAAAAGGGCAACTTCATGTGCACTCTCCAGTCCAGCTGGTAAATCTGGGTATCCTGAGGCAATGTTACAACTGCCTCATGTACACAGACAACCCTCTCCTCCTACCAAAAAATACTAACATATGCGAGAGATGCAATTATACAGCCAAACTGGAAGCTAAGCTGTCTCCACCCAAGACTGGAACAGACAGTCAGGAGGAGAAGGTTAACACTTGCACCACAACTCCAGCCACACACAGACCTACTAAAACAGCACTGGCAAAAAATGCACATAAATACACAAAATCATACTCGGAGACTCTAAATAAAAACCTGCAAAAGCATCAGAGACCTCCAAAGCAGACACCCAAACAACCTGCACTTCCCGTCACAAACCAGACAACACATAAAACACAAAATCAGTGTGAGACACAATCACAGCCCTTAAGGTGAAATAACATACCTAACACACTAGTAATAGGTGAATCTATAGTCAGGCACACTGACGTCCCACTCACTAGGCTGGACAAGCAGAAGGTTACTGTTAGCTGCCTGTCGGGAGCCAGAATCCACCACATAACACAAGCACTCAGGTCACTTCAGAACAAGTACAAATATGACTCTGTCATTGTTCATGTTGGTGTGAATGACCTGAGATGTACCTCCCTGGACTACATGAAAACAGACATGGAAGAGCTCTCTGATCATGTAGCCCAGGCTGGTATGACCCTGACCCTGAGTAGCATCCTGCCCTCACCAAGAATGATACCTCAGTATAAAGAAAAAAATGATCAATTTCAACAATTGGCTAAGCTTCTGGTGTCATTCAAAGGGGATCCAGTGTCTGTCAGCCTGGGATGACATGTTCGACAAGCCACATTGCTTCGCAACAGATGGCTTGCACCTGTCACTCCTAGGCCTTCAAATACTGGCCAAGGCTCTTGCTGCCCCCATAGTGCCTTTTTTAGGCAAGGCTCAAAAGTCAAACCCACCTCTGTAAACAGCACAATTAACAAAAAAACTGAGGGTTATGCTACTCAATGTCAGGAGTTTAAATCTCAAAATGCACGCACTCTAAGCACTCCTCAGTATGGAGAACGTCAACATCTGTGTAGTAACTGAAACCTGGTTCAAGGCTCCAGAGAGCACCCCAGCACTACCAGGCTACAACTCATACCACATGTTTCGGCCACAGAACACGGACCGAAACACAAAAGGAGGGAGTGTATCCATATTCATCAAGGATACCTACACCTCCAGGTTAGTGGCACAGCATGATAACTCTGAAATCATGCATGTGCAACTAACATCGAGCAAATCTGCAATGCAAATTGTGGTCTGCTACAGATCACCCTCCATGACCCAGGACCACCACTCTACCTTTCTGGAGACACTGGAAAACATGAAGGTCCTACCAAACACCCTGATATTGGGCAATTTCATTTACCCTACATTCACTGAGAAAACTACTCGAGTACAAATTTCCAGGTCCAGCGCTTCCTGGAATTCATCAACTCAAATGCCCTGGATCAGCTGGTCAGTTTTGGTAAACTCCCCTACCAGAGGTGAAAACATATTGGACCTGGTCATCACCAACAGGGGTGACAGGTGTTCCACACTGGAGGTCAACCCATCACTGGTTAGATCAGATCATAAACTAATCACTCTGGATGTCCATACCCCACCACCACCCCCAACTAAGGAAACCACAGTAAAAAACTTTTCTAAAGCAAACTTCACCTTACTTAAGACAGAGATGGTAAGTTTCACATTCCCCCACGCTAAAGGATAATGCTGCCCAAGATGCAGAACCCTTTACAAATGCACTCTATGAGCACCTACAAGGATGCATGGATTGTGACATCCCTAGCAAAACCAAGACTCGCTGCTATAAGAGAAGGAAACCAGTTTGGTGGACCCCTGCAATAAACAGGCTATACAATAGAAGGAGGAAACTAGTTCAGAAAAAAAGCAAATCCCAAGAAGGAAAGACATCCCTGATCAGTATCAGTAAGAAACTGAGGTCCATCATGAAATCATCCAAGGCTAACTTCAAAAGAAAAATAGTCAAGGATTCAAAAGATAACCACAAAGCATTGTTTTGCTATGTTAAGAATCTAAGTGGCAACTCGCAGATATGCACTGAACCAGTGCAAAATAGCACAAAATATACTGAACCTACTGATATTGCCAACATCCTGGCAGATAGATTCAGTGCAAACTTGACCCCCCTCTCACCTCCAAAAAGGCCCACAACAATACCGGAAAAGTATAGTGTCCCAAAAATCACAGATGCACAGGTGAAAACAGCCCTTTCAAAAGCCAAAAACACAGCATCAATAGGACCAGATGGTGTCACAGGCTGCATCTTACACGAATTACAGAATGAACTAACCCCCCACCTAAACACGCTGTTCAACCTCAGCCTCTCCACAGGCTACGTACTCATAGAATGGTGTACAGCAACGGTTATTCCCCTCCACAAAGGAGGGGCAACAACTGACCTTGTTACCTATCGCCCCATAAGCCTGACTAGCCTGATCTGCAAGGCTATGGAGCACATCATCATGGAACTCATTAACAAAGACATTGGGAACCTCCAAACACTTGACCCAACCCAATTTGGCTTTGTTAAGGGCAGATCATGCCTACTAAACCTGGTTGACTTCTTCAAGACAGTCACCAAGGCCATAGATGAGGGAAAGGTGGTTCACACAACTTACCTTGACCTTGTCAAGGCTTTTGACACCATTCCCCACTTGGGTATTGCAGAAAAACTCACCAGCCAGAACATAAACCCCTATGTCATGAGATGGGTTGCCAACTGGCTTACAGACAGAACTCACATGGTAATAATAGTGGGCTCCAGGTCCGACTCTAAACCAGTCACAAGTGGTGTCCTGCAAGGCTTGGTCCTGGGTCCCCTACTGTTCGGCATATACTTCTCAGAAGTACAGGCAAACACAGGAGGACTATGGCTAACTAAGTTCACTGATGACTGCAAACTGGGAGCCATAACTGACTCTCCCGGCTGACACAGACATCCTCCAAAAGGGCCTTACTGAGATGGACACCTGGTGTCGAAGTTATGGCCTCAAGCTAAATGCCAAAAAATGCATAGTCATCCCATTTGAGAAAAACAAAACCCCCCCGAATAACCACATAGGTGGCAGCCAGGTAGATAGTAATCTCTCCTTTGACAATTATATTGCCAAAGTAGTTAGGAAATCCTTCTATGTGGCCCATCTAATTACTAAAGGATTCACATCTAGAAATAAAGAGGTTATAGTGCACCTCTACTCGTCACTCATTAGACCCATCATAGAGTACAATGCCCCATTTGGGATGTACCTCACAAGACACTTCCAACAGCTGGAAAGACCACAAAAGTACCTCACCAAGAAGATTACTGGTCTCAAACATATGTCCTATGCAGCCCAACTGAAAAAACTCCGGCTGTACTCAGTGGCATATCGCTTACTCAGATGTGATCTCTGCCTGACTTACAAAGCCATGTCCAACTCAGAATTGATGGACATGCTCCACCTAAAGAAATCCATGTCACTGCGAGTCATGTGGTCTAGTGAGCTAAACCTCGCCACAACAATAAGTAAAACATGCTGGAGGGATAGATTCTTGTCACAGAGACTCCCCATGCTTTGGAACAAAATTCCAAATTACATCAGGCAGAACCCCTCACTAACACTCTTCAAGAGAAACCTTGATGAGTGGATGGGTAACAGAAAATACACCCCTGGGATCACTTCATTGGCTCTGCTTGACAGAGGATCATTAATTAATCAATGGGGTGGTGAAAGCCGACACACTCTGGCTAGGCTTATAAATGCCCTCGGGCAGACAGCCTAGTACCTACCTATGAACCTATGATCTTTTTTCTCACCCCAGAATGTAATTTAGATCTCTTTAATATAACACAGCCCAGGTATCTTAAATTACTTTCCCTACATTTACAGTGATGATGCTGAGTCACTGTTTGTTTAAATAGTCCGAGAAGGTAGAGTCACTGTTTCATTTTATCTGAATTACTCAAAGATGGTGCTTACTATAAGTTAATGAAAGGCCTCCAGTGGACATTTATCATTTCTTCAGTACAAAAGGCATGAACAAAACAGGGTTTTATTAAATAGTCAACACTGTAGTCCTTAAAAGCTTCAGTACCTTCCCTCCCCACACTTTTTCTAGGTGTGAAAACTGTCAGCTCTGCTCATTCATTGGCAATTTAAGGCTGCTATTTCAAAGAACTAGCAAGACAAATGACAAATGTTTGTAGCTTTTGATACTGTGCTTAATTTTGTAGTAGCATGTTACCTGTTATAAATACAAGGATTCACCAGCTTGTTTTTGCAGTATTACAGTGTGATTCATCCTTTTTCTTAATTTAGCTAAAGTGAAACTGTTTCCAGAGAATTGTTAGAGAAACTAACCTCAGTAAAAAGCATGGCCCCAGGTTGGACAATGGTGTGTTGTGACCAGTATTGAAAACTATGGAAATCTGTCCTGTTTAACCTATGTAATTCAAGTTAAGATCAAAGTTAAGATCATCCCTTTCTGAAACAATATGACAAGTGAACAGGAAAACTTAGTGAGCACTTCATGATCAATGGAATGGAAACAAGTGGAAAGGAAAATAATTAAAAGTTAAGAGGTTCCGTATTACCCCCATCATTAGAAAAAACACTAAGACATAAAAGCAGTTTAAGGCAAGATGTTTATTTATCAGAATAGATTAGCAGCACAGTATTGTCTAACACAGACTTACTAACATGGAAGACAGCTACATTCTTTTTGTACAGCAAGAATTATTCTGGAAAATTCCTACAAATTCAATACTCATTACATTTCAACACATTCCCATATTTTGCACTTTCTCTTGACTTCACCCTTGTAGTACAAAAACAAATATGTATCCATTATGGAACATAGAACAAGGCCAAACTTTTATATTCTTCTGTTTCATAACAAAGCCATACTATGAAATTTATCTAGCTTGCATAATGCAGTTACTGTAAACATTTTTCTTTTTTTTTTTTTTTTGTTTAAACAAGAAATGTCATTATTAAATTATTACATATGACAGAGGTAATTGTACATTTATATAAATGAAAACAAATAATACTGACATAATTTTAGTTGGAAACATTATACATCAACTTATAATTTATCCAGTCATTGTCAGTCAAACATTACATAGCTCATTCAAATCCCACCTTCTTTTAAACCTCATTCGTCCTCTGCATGTATTGCCATGTATTGTTCCCACAATTCCCATTTTTTCTATGTAATTTGTTCTTACCCTTTTCTAAAGATCCTAGTTCTAGTTGTTTTATCTTTGTTACCATATTCATTACTTTTAGTACAGTTGGTTTAGACGCTGATTTCCATTTTCTAGTAATTGCTTTTTTAACAGACACCATAATTAGACTCAGCAAGCCTTGTTATGTCCAGGCAATTCTGATTCTATATCATAGTTCAAAAAATCATTTTCTTAGTTATGCCAATTTGCTCACCCAGTATCTCTGACAAAGTAGTCTGCAGGGAATATTTAAAGTCTGCAAACTCATTACACTCCCAGAAAATATATTCCCAATTACTGACTTCTTCCATCACTCCTCCAACATTTGCTATCTACATAAGGAAAAATTCTTTAGAGTCTACTTACCTGTGTAAACAATTCCAAGAAAATATCCTAAGTCTTCTAGACTTTGTTGCATATTTGGGAGACATACATATATTCCCCCATTGTTTCTTCATGAATTTCTTATCCAAGCTCTCTTCCCAGTCCTTTTTAACCTCTTCTGATTGAGTCCTATACTTATCTTGCAATATTTTAGATCTTATTTTAAATGCAACTTCTGTTCTAGATTCTACTAAAAAGTCTACCAGTGCTGCTCTTTCACTTAGATCCTCATAGTTCTTTCTCTTGGCCTATACTCTGATATCAGTCTTGTTAGGGAAAACAATCTCTAGCTTGCAGTCCAAATACATTTGTGGTCTCTTTCCATTCTATTACCTTTCCCTCTAATTATTTGCTCACAGTACCTTTGTTATTTTTGCCAGTTTTCCCAATAAATTCCTGTCTGCTCTTGCCTATTGTCTTATCCCTTATTTCAGTCATCCCTATCATCAGAATCTCATTTCTCCATTCCCTTGATGGCTTAGTTCTTAGAATACTTTCTGTTACTTTATGAGTATAATATTCTGTATAGCTGTTGTTATTCTCCACATGAATATGCTCCAAAATCCCAGTCTCTCCTTGTTTTGTGAGTTTCCCTCCTGTTTCATTATCATCCCTTACAACTTTAAATTATAGGTTTCTGCTTGTGCCTTAAATGTGTAGCTCTGAAATATCCCTTTAAATCAAGTAATTCCAAACTGCCTTGTTCTAGTGGAAGAAGGAGTTTATCCCACTTGACTCTTGCCATCCTCCCCTCCCAGATAAAATCCTTCAACTCTTTATTAATTATTTTCCACAACTTCTCCTCTGATTGATAAAAATATGCCTGACCTGTCTATAAGACTAAAGGGACTAAAACATTTAAATGCTTGCATCTTGCTATTCATATCCATATAACAGAGCTTCCAATTTCCCAGTTTATGTCTTATCTTTTGTTTTGTCTCTTCCCACATATCCTTAGCTGCCACACCAGAATCTTTATTAATCCATACTCCTAAGTACTTAATTTTATCATGTCCCCATAAATACAGATATTGCTGAACCAATTTGTGTATGGGTGCATAATTTACACATATTGCCTTTGTTTTAGCTGCATTAATTTTGTACCCTAAAATGATCTAAAACTGCCTCAAAATGTTCCACAACAATGAAATTTGCTTTTCTGGTTTTATCAGATATAGAGTAATATTGTCTGCAAATAGAGTCAGCTTTTCTTGACTACCTTACAAATTATATCCTTGAATTTCTGAGTCCCTTATTTTCTTTGTCAGTGGTTCTAAATATAATGCAAATAACAAAGGAGAAAGAGAAAACTCCTGCATGGTTCCTCTACTCAAACAGAAATTATCATAGAGGAACCCACCCACTATAATTTTCATCTCCAACCCTAATATAGCCTCATAATCAACTTTATGATTTTATCAAGGAGTGCAAATGCTTCCACTGCCCTGCTCATAAACTCCCAGCTTACTCTGTCAAATGCTTTCTCTGCATCAAGACCCAACAACAGTGGTATTGTCTTACATTTTCCTTCCCTCTGGGTCATCAATGTCCTAATGTTTGCTTCCCCACACAAAACCACATTGATCCATATCTATCAATTTTGGCATCACCTTTGCCATTCCTTTAGCCTTTATAGACAAACCCTTTGTAATCATGGTTTAGGATTGAAATGGACTTGTATGAAGCTGGATCTCTTGGGTCTTTACCTTCTTTAGGTATTGCATCCACCACTACTTTCTTCCAGGGTATTGGTGCTTCTCTTCCTGTTAAGATACTTTTAAACAAAACCTTCCAGATATTTATCAGTTTTTCCCCTTCTAGCTTCCAAACGTTCATGGAAATACTACCTATTCCTGGGGACTTTCCTGTGGATCAGTTATGTATCACCATTTTGTATCTCATCTCCTCATATCCTAGCTGTTAGTAATTGAGCATCATCTACCTCTAACCTTGGCGTATTTAATTTTTCCATAAACATTTCTATTTGTACCTTTTCTTGATTTCCATATTTATATGCTTTATACAGATTTTCATAAAATTTCCAAAATAGTTCTAGTACCCCTACAGAATCTCTTGTTACCTTCCTTGTTATAGGCTGCCTAAGCTTGGTGACAACTCTTTCTACTTTTTGTTTGCTGAGTCATTATGCTAAAAGTTTTTGTGCTCTGGAGTTATTATTTAAAAAAAAACAGTTTCTTAACAGGAATCTTTCTAAACTCATGCATATTATTGAGTTAATCCCTTATTTTCTGTTTAGCATTCTGCAATTGCTTATTTTCTTGTTCTGAGAAATTCCCCCTATTTAACATATTTAACATTTGTCAGTCCCTCTAAATTATTCTTGTTATGTCTTAACCATCTCTCTTTTTTTTCATTTCCACCCCATTTTTAAACTCAACTTTAATTTTACCCAACTTCCTAGCTATATTTTCAGAAGAAATTTCTATCTTCTCTAATAACTCCCGAATAATTTCCACTATTCATTCCTTAAATTACTCTCTTTTCAACAGATAGTGGGAAAGCACCAGTGTATCATTTTTATTTCAGTTATTAATGGCACATAACCTGAAACAGTTATTAAATGTGTATCAAAACTTTGAATTAAATGCACAGGTTTCTGTGAAATGTAAGTTTTGTCGAGCCTAACCCAGTTTTTGTATCTTGGAGAATAATATTAAAATTCACTCTGAACTCCTACTACTGAATTCACATCTTCCATGTCACATAGTTTCATAAATGTCTTCAAACATTTACCCCCCTTTGATATATTTTCCCTTCTGGGACCCAGACATAGCTTCACTGCTGCAAATCAAATTCCACCTACAAATAATATACGCTGCTGAAAGCTGTTTATTTTTCCCAGAATTTTCTCTTAAGGTCCATTATAGCAATTTTAGGTGGAATACAAATATATGCCAGTTTAATCCTTCTCCCTTGCCAGTAGCCCCTCATTGCTACAAATCTACCATTATTTTAATCTTCTTCTTCTATCACTATTGGAGCTCCACTTGCAATTAATATAAGTACTCCTCTTTTGCTTTGTCCTAGGTGTTTCACTGAATAACTGTCCTGAAAACTTTTCTTTATCAAATTCACATGTTCTGTTCTTTCCAATTGTGTCGATTGTAGCAAAGCTATTTCCACGTTATACTTTTTAATATAGTTCATTACTCTTTATTTATATATATATATATATATATATATATATATATATATATGTGTGTGTGTGTGTGTGTGTGTGTGTGTGACACCATTTACATTTAAATATAATATAGAAACCATCATTATGTTAAAAGTTATTATTCCCACCTTTTATGTATAAAAGTTTTTTTTTAAGTATCTAGTTCCAGCTTTTGTGTTACAAGCATACACTAATGCTTGGCAGGTTGATCTTTTATACAGTTATTTCTTGTCATATCCATTTGATCCTATGTCACACCTTGGAAAACTTTTTGTTTTATTGGAAGCCCCCAAATAAAAAAATAAATATGCCCCAATGCACCCCTAAAACCTATTAACTAAATACTAACACACAAAAATATGTACATCTTCAAATATTGAAGTTTTACCCTCCAAATAGGAATAATTGTCCCAAACTGACAGCCACACTCAGAGATTTGGGTAAACCTACAAGGAAGGTTATCCATGCTAAGACGCATGATACAGCCTATACTTCTACTAAGTGGTGTCTGGTTTTGTCTTATCCTTATTGCTTTCCCAGACTGGGAAAACATGTGAATGCTTTCAGAAAACATTATGTTCTAGCTACTGAAAGAAAGAAGTTTTCTGTTTTTATTGCTCCTTTTCAGATTGTATCCATAGAGACATAAAACCCATATACAGAGTTGCTTCTACAAGCATTTATTTATTTGCTAGAGGAAAGCTTTGTTATATTCAATATTCTATTTTATTTGCTTTCTGTTAAAACTTGTTACTAGATCAAGCCAAGGGCCTTAATCCAATCATTCCCCTATGCAAGAATGAGAAAAAGCACATACATTTTTCTTGTATCATGCTATTTTGACCAGACTTTTTCTTATTTATTTATTTTTTAACATTGCACTACCTACATTTCTTGAAACTGAATTATTTATTTATTTGTTTGTTTGTTTGTTTGTCTCTGTTTACCGGGGAAGTCTAACTTTATAATGCCCATTTTCAGCAGAGGCCTGGGGCTAAAAGCTCCAATTGCTTACATTGCATTACACTAAGTTCCAGTTTAACAGAGAGTAGTTACATTTCTATTTGCATTTATACACAAACAGTAGTTACATTTATACATTCTAAGATTTTACAGAGGTGGAAATTCCTAAAGAGAAAGCCCACATGCAACTTCATGGATTGTATAGGCAGCAGTTATGTATAAAAACTGTTTTGTCATTTCAATGAGAAATTGAGTATATTCTGTTTAAGGAGAGTATTTGGAGAGTATAGTGCAGTGAACATAAAGTCTCAACCTTGAGATGAGCATGTGCAGGGCCAAGATTGGTTAAGACATTGTTTAAGCAGTGGTTTAATACCATCGAGTTTGTTGGAGAGTTTTATTTCTGTGGAGATACTATTCCAGGGTTTAGCAATGTAGTGGGAGTAGAGTGAGTCTCCTGCAACATTGTTTCACTTATTTGTAAGTAATAAGAATTTGTTAGTAGAGCAGAGGTCCATTGTTGGACAGTAGGTCAGTAATAAGTTATGTAGTACAGGTCATTTTTCTGGATTATGAATTAGTTTGTGCTCTATAGTTAGTTGTGAATATGTTAGGTAGTTGTGTAGTTCAAGCCAGTTTAATTGCTTTAAGCTATGACAATGGCGAACAAGGAGAAAGAGAGAGTAAGAAAAACTGGGGCACCTGTTTACTTTAGAATCCCTGTTACAATTGAAAATGACTGAGAAAACTTTACTTTATAGCATGCAGATTATATCATGCATTATAAAAATACTACTTTTAAGAACAAAATGTTTTACTTACAGTTAACTGTCTCCCTCCTCTTCGCCTCTCCTAAGTGTTCTTCCAAACATTAAAGACATGAAGTAGGGCATATGCTTTAGGGTCCCCTACAAGTTTAACAAAGTGAAAAAAGTACAATATTTACAGGTTTTCTTATTCTATCAGGTTTCACAAATATAATTAATGCTTTGTAATCCCACGTTTATTTGTGAATTTCTGAATTACTGGTTTTATTCCTGTTTATCTCCATCTCTCAAATCCAGTCTCTGCTTCATTTCCAACATACTGTTGGTTCTTCTAGTCAACTCTTGTGCCTTTTTTCTGTCTCTCAAGTGTTTTCCATTGACACATTGGAAAAGTTTTCCCTAGCAAAGTCTCTCTGTGGTCTTTATTACAAGAAGAACAAGAAGCAGAATCTTCTGTTTCACAGCTCACTTTTTGTTGGACAAACTTTTGTATTTCTTTCTTAGTATATTCTGCATCAGAAATGATTTTGCCTCTCCAGGAAAGAATATTCTGAAGATAGCTGGATACAGCAGATTGAATCTCACATTTGCTTCTTGGCATTCCCTTATTAGTGGAATACATTTACTACTCTTCTTCCTGGTGTGCAGCGAGTAATCATTTTCCACAAACACTCTATTATCTCCCACTTTTAGTACTTTGTCCTTCTGCCACAGATTTTGTCAACTCCTTCTGCTGGTAGGATTGCATCTTTACTATTAAAGGACTAGGTTGCTTTATCATGGCCAGGTTTGGAGCACACACATGATGTGTCCTTTCCATTAACAACTCCTGCTGTGGAATTGCAGTCCAGTTGCTTATTTGTGCTTTCATAAAATTAATACAGTCTGTTCCTTCCAGATTCTTTGGTACAGCAGAAAATCTCAGGTTTTCCCTATGTGCTCTGTCTTCTAATTCTATTATTTTTGAAACATCTGTTCTTGAGTAGTCTCATATTCAGCCAGCCTTTTCTTCATTTCATCCTCTGATTTTTGCAGTTTGATCACCTCATCTGAATATCTGTTTAAAGCTTCTTCCATTTTTTCCAGTCTTTTGTTATTTGAGTCAATATACTCCATCAGTGTTTCATTTATTTTAATCAGTTCTGAATACACTGGATGTTTTTTTTTTCTCTAGGTTACTGGAAGTGATGTTTTGTACCAAAGCTGGAGCTTGCACTGCTTTTTGTTGAACAGATGCAGAATTCTTCCCATTCAGTGTTTTTTCCTTAGCTTTTGTGATTGATTTTCTTTCAGGCTCTCTGAATTAGTTTTTTTAATGGCACTGGACTTACTAGCCGACTACTGAAATTTACCCAAAAATATGGGTTTATTGGCTGTCTCTTCTGAGTTTCTGTTTTCACACCGGGAAAGCTGAAATTAAGCTGTTACTTAATGTGCAGCCATCTTGGAAGTGCTATAAATATGTTTCTGGTCTGAGATACAGAAATCTCATTGGCTGTAATGTTTGAAATAATTCTACTACAAAAAAAATAAATTTTGACACTCATAATTTGTTTTATGTTTTAATTAAGGATTCCCGAGTATCAGATAATATCTAGATATTATTGCAGTGAAAAAAATAAATTTGAATAAGATTAACTACATTGTAGATTGGAAGTTTTCTTTAAGCAGGAATATAGAGGGATGCATTACACTACAGTACATGGAGGATAGAGTATGCGTTTTCATTTGAGGTAGTATCTACACATAGAAATATGAAGCTAATAACTTGATTTAGACAATTTTTAATTTGCCTGTTAGCTTCAAATATGTATGGGTGGACACTGCAAACATTTTTGTTTTTGCCAGTTTTAGTCCCCCCAGAACCCCCAAGATGATTAAGCCTGCATACTATATTGATCCTTTCATTTCCCCACTTCCCAGTATCCAAGAATGCCAGCTGAGGGTGATGAAAGTGGAGAAATGTGTCTGTCATTCAGCAGGGGAATTTCTACTGAAGGCTGACAAACATGGTGCAATGTTTGGTATGCTAGGCTCAAGGCAGTTGCACACTTCCTCATACACACCCTCTATGCCTAGCTAGAGTGTGATGTCTTCACTGACAGGTTCACACCCTCACATCCTACTTCCTATGCAGACAGTGCACCTCTGGGGTCTAACTCATAGATTTCACTCCTACAGTGGAAATTGAACCATCCTTTTCCCCAGGAATAAGGTGAGCTGGCTTGACCATTCACTCTCATCCCTCTCCACCCTGGTCCTCCATTGTCTAAGTCAAAGAACTTTTTAGTTTTCTGATGTTTTATGTTATGATCTTGGTGAATTTAATTAGTTACTATAAAACCAATTTAACCTATGCTAAACATTGTACCTTGATGCATCATAAAAATGTCATAATTTAAGAAAAATAAAATTCTACTAAACCTTAAAATTTAAACAACACATAAAATGAATAGGTAGATTATACTATTTGTCTAACGATCACACTGTCTTGACACATCACAAATTATCAAGTAATTTTCATACTTTATATTACAAGTGTTTCTGTTTGGCAGTTAAAGACCTCTGTATTTCCCTCTTATCATTTAAACATTTCCAGCCCTTTCTGTCCATTAGCCATTGTGAAAAGTAAGCTATAAAATGTGTGTTTCCTACAGGTGTGCATAGTACAGTCTGCCTGCGGAACTGGGCAGAATTTTATATTCATGCATTTCATAAGAAACAATGCATTACAGTCAATACACATACATACTCTAACACACATACACACACACTCATTTTCTTTTAATTTGGTCAGTTTTTCCAATTCATTTACAACAGCATTGCATATTCAGTGGAGAACTGGTTACTATATGGTTCTTATTTAATGTTGGCATCTGGTTACTTTGTTAAGTTCATTAAGTTGGTACTACATGATGTATTGCAATTAGTTAAATGTTTTGCTGCTTTTCATGACTAAATGTTAATGCTTGCTATGGCACAGAATTTGCTTTTTTCTATCCTGCTAATTACATTTAAATGTTGTACAAATTCATCGAATTGTGTCATTGTGCAATAGCCTATGGTCACTACATCCAACCCCAATATTGCAGGAGCTCTCCACAAGGCTGAACTCCCAAATGTTTTCACTGAGAATTTTGTCATTGTACAATGTAAGCAAATTTAACACGAGGAAACGTCCTGTGTATTAACTTTATCTAGTCAAATATGTACCTGACCTGTGGTGAAAAGTGGCTTTAACACCCCCCCCCCACTAAAGGAATGGTCCTTGCACTCTAAGGACCACTTAATAAGTTGCCCACTGCCCTTTCTCTTGACTAATAGATTATACTGTATATGCCAGTTACTTAGTGTCCATAGGTGCCAGGTTTCTGCATTCAGGAAATGAAAGACAACCTGTTCTACTTTGTGCCCCATCATTAATTGCTTTGTACTAGCTGTAAACTGATTACTCTCTTGTGCTATCATTATTTGCTTTCTGTTGGCTATAAACTGTTTACTCTCTGTTATACTTTGACCTGAGGGTGGAATCCTCTACACTTCTCTACCCCCCAATTTCCATCCAGCCCCTCTTACTCTACTATTGTACTTCTCGCATACACATTTCACTTGTGATTTTTATTCTTTACCCTCCCTAAACAACCTTACTACTATTATGCAACCACTCTTGTTTCTTTTTACCTAATTCCTAACTCCATGTAATCTTTTACCGCTATTACAAACTAACTTTCTCCCTCCCATACTGTTTTGCATTATATCCATTCATACTCACACCCCCCTCTTTATCTATTCTACATTGTATCTTCTACTTTCCCAAATAAGCCCTCACTTCTTCCTATTTTAACTACATCCTTATACTCTAGGCTTTCAACCACTTTATTCCAGAGAAGATACCAGGACAACCAAACTCTCTTTCTTCAGAGTAAATACTTCTTTCCTACCTACCCTCTTTTAGCTTTCAGACTCCAGTACCACTAAATATCTGACTGCCCTGCAACTTCTTATTTACTTATTGATCCCCCACTACCTCCCATCAACAATATACAGATTCCTATACTTAATAATGCTACACCTCAGCTTATCCTCTATTCTTTCCCCTCCTACTGGGCCGTCTCTCACCCTACCATGACTCTATAATAGATCTCAACATCTCTCCAACTCTGTCCCAACCACCTATTCATACTTCCTCATACACTTTTCAAACATTGCACCAAACCTATTTAATGACACCCCTCACCTTTACTTTAAATATAGACTGGTTAATTCCATTCCAACTCAAACCAAAGCTAAAAATTAAAAATTCTCTCGCAAAACAAGTATCAGTAATTCCCCAATACAGTAAAATCCTCCTAGAAGGGGACATTCACCCTAATCCTGGCCCCATCTGTCACAGTGAACATCAAGATAATTCTGCACATTACTCTAACCAAACAATGGTCACCCCCCAACCCTTGTAATCTAACTTTTGCTGCCATAAACATTAGAAATATAACAATAAAACTGATGAACTACATGCCAAGATTACCCAACATAAGCCTGATATTCTCTCTGTAACTGAAACTTGACTTAAACCCAGCATAAACAACACTGAACTTATACCTCCTGGCTGTAACATTATCAGTAATGATTGTATAAAGAGGAAAGGCTTTGGTACTACTTTAAGATGCCCTAACAACTACCATATATCCCCTCACAACAAACCAATACTAGAGCTTATCTAAACAATCTTATCTTGGTTTGTGATTTACTGTGGAGATGACGGATAAGAGAAGTTTTTCACTGTTTGTAGGAAGGAAGGGACAGCTTGTAGACGAGATTTACTTTGATTTAGATTTTGTTGTTTTTACCTTTAATTTTCACTATTGGTTGCTGGAAAGGAATAGGTTTTAGACAGGCAAGCTCTAACCATGCCAATGGGCCTAGTCAGGTAAAACTTCACACAGACTGCAGAGAAGACACTCTAGAGCTTATCTAAACAATCCTATCTTGGTTTGTGATTTATTGATCCTTACTGTTTAAAATAAGTGATAGTGAGCAGAAGCTACTACACACATTCACAAGTAATGTAAAGGAATTACAGCTTTTGTCTGACTTTCAGAACTTGTACAGTCAGAACAACTTACTGTACTTACTTTAGAATTTAGTTGTATATTGCTTTTGTGATTTTTCTCATAGAAGTTGATTTAGTTCTCCTTGAATTCTGTGGTAACTGATTTCTATTATTTTTTCTTTTATAAATTTCTATTCATTTGAAGCTGAATATGAATTCCTTAAATGAGTGTGCCATTAATGATTTGCTAAACCACAAATGTTTTGTACAGTGTAATAAATGATATGTATATTTAAAGGTAACACCTAATAACACTGGTGATCTGTGTTCCTCATGTCAAATTTGGATGATTCCGTTACCATTATTGGAAGTAAATCTAGACTTACTGATAATTACTGCACTTGTGAAATTGGCATGGCTTGGAGAACTGTTGCTACATATATTAATGACTGGACTAGTGAGATAAATAGTGTTAGGCAAAGCGCAAATCGAACATATTTAGGAAATGATGCGTCTATTGTCTGTAAAGAACATTCAACCCCTATGAAATAAAATGATGCCCTTGACAGCTATGGAATTCTGGATGCAAGTATTCAGCAGTCTGAGGATTCAGAGTGTTTAGAAGGAAACAATAAAAAAAGAAAGGAAGAAGTTCACAACAAATAACAAGAAAGAAAAAGAAACTGATAAAAGTATGTAAAGTAAAGAAAATGTGTACTAAAAAGGATACTGTTTTGTTATGAAACACACAGATTATGGGGAATGATAACATGTTTCTATCAGAAAACCTTCATTCTAAAGGAAAAAGACATAATTTTTCCAAAATGGAAGTAGAAAAAAAGAGGCAAGGGTAAGGTGAAAAGGAAGAAATCAAAATTGAACGTGGAAGGATTGAAGAACATTACTGTAAGAACAAAGAAGAGAAAGACAGATATTGACTACATGCTTCAAGCACTGGATGTACAAAGCCAGCTGGATGACAACTGCATACTTCCAAATTTAATATGCAATAAAAACAGTTGGATTAGAAAGACTAATGGTGATGAAGATCATTCCTTTGTAACAATTTATAGAGCAGATATTACTGTATTAGAAGTTGAAGATTCTTCAGATCTGGTCAGAAAGGATATTCCTGAAATTGGAGATTCAGTTATTAGAGGAACTGAAACTTACATTTGCAGACAAGATAATGAACATCGAATACAGTTATGCTTGCCAGGAGCAAAAATAGAAGATGTGAGACAAGCCTTGGAATGCCGTTATGTAAGGAAGTACAGATCTGTTTTTATTCATGGCAGTACAAATGATCTCATCTGCAAGGACTCTCTGTTAGTCAGAACTTACAGCCCTCTTAGTATAATATAGCTTGTACTGGTGTTAGAATGTATTTCTCACAAATCACATACAGAAAGGATAGTCAGGTCACTATGAATGAAAAGATTTTTGGGGCAAATTCCCTCATTGAAAAGATGTCCCATTTTAAAAAAAATGGAAATATGTTGAGCATCCAAGCTTAGTTTTGGGCACACGTGTTCAGACAGGATGGCGTGCATTTGTTAAGATCAGAGGAGAGAATTTTTACAGCAGCTATTTTGCAATATTTGACAAAGAGTAGGTAGCATTTTTGCCAGGTCAAAAATTCAACAGTTCATAGATAGCAGCATTTGATACATTTGTGGTGGTTGTTAAGCATTAATAATAAAGTTTTTATTTGGAAAATGTGCTACATTTCCAAAAGATTGATGTTGTTATGGTTTGTGAAACATGGTTAAAGAACAATGACTGGAAACCAGTTCGGGCAGGGTATAAATCTTTTTACTGTAACAGACATTCTAACAAAAAAAATCAGGTGGAGGTGTTATGATAGGGATTAAAGATTATTATGAGGCCTGTTCAATGATAACATCAATACTACAGATTGTGTAACAGTGACAATAAAGCCAACCCTGGAACATATAACAATTGTACGAGTGTATAGACCACCAACGTCAAGTGCTGATCAGCTGGAGGAATTCATACATTTTGTGCATGAAACACAGGAGGGAAGAATAATATTAGCTGGGGATTTAAATTTACCAGAAACAGACTGGAATAATATTGATTTAACAACATTAATGCACAGCAAGGAGATAGTAAGGAAATTATTCACAACATATGTTCAGCAAAAACAATTGCTTCAGATTGTAAAACAAAACTACTAGGGAATGGAACATTCTAGACACTGCTTGTGTTCCTAAAGAAATTACTATTACTTCAAGTCAAGTTTTACCACTGTTGATGTGCAGTTATTATGAAGTTATAAAGGTTAATTTGTTGCTAGATTGAGTCTTTCAGCTTTTCCCGATGAGGGGCCGCCACAGTGGAATTCCGGTCCGCTAATGACTGGCAGTGGATTTTTACGGTGCCGAGTTGCCAGCCCGACAGCCAACCTTCAAAGAAGACACACCCTTTCACACACGCACCTACCTGCATGTCTTTAACGTCACTCGACCATGGAGAGGACATGCAGACTCCACACGGAAGGCGCTCCAGCCGAGAATCAAACGGGAGAACCTCTTGTTGTGAGGCAACAATGCCAACCACTGCACCGCCGTGGCCTACGTTAATTTTTTGCTAGATAATTCTGCAAAACTGAAATCTAAACCAATGTACAGAAGATTAATTACAGATTATATGGAAGCAAAACAGTCACTATGTAAAACTAACTGGAGCGATGTTTTCAGTGGAAAAACTGGTTTTGAAAGAGAAATTGTTTGAGTTCAAAAAATCAAAAAGTGTTTTAATGTCAAGACCTAGGCATACAATGCCAGTGAGATATAGTTGTATAAGAACAAGACACCTGATTAAAGTGAGAGACAAAAAATATAAGAAATGGAAGAGAGATCGAATTGAAACTTTGAAAATTTAAATAAACAATCTCGACAAACAAATTAAGCATAGCGTGAGACAAGATCAAGAAAATTTTGAAGGTAATTTATATAAACATATATTGAGCATAATAGGAATCTTTTTATAGATTCATAAGATGTGAAAGGAGTAAAGACATACAAATTGATAAAATGTGTGTAGATTCTAAAATTTATTCTCAAACATAATAGATTATATATGTATTTACAAACTCTTATGCAAAACAGTTTGAATCCACAAAGGGGTTGATAAGTTGTCCTAGTGACATCCAAATAACCTCAAATCTTCTTCTTCTTTCAGCTTTTTCCCAGTTGAGGGTTGCCACAGCGGATTACCTGCCCACTCGTGATTGGCAGTGGAGTTTTATGTTGTTGAGTTGCCAGCCCGGTGCCCAACCTTCCACGGAAGGCACACACACACATGCACACATGCCTAGGGCCAATTTAGAGTATCCAGTCCACCTAAGGAATGTCTTTGGGATGTGGGAGGAAACAAAAGCACCCGGAGAAAACCCACGTGACTACAGGGAGGACATGCAGACTCTGCACAGAAGGCATCCCAGCCAAGGATTGAACCAGAGAAATCCAGATAACCTCAAATACTGGAATCAACTTAGATTATATTGAAAAAAAACTGTGTAAACTGAATCCAACCAAAGCACAGTGAGGAGATGGAATTAGTAATAATAACCTGAAAACACTTCAGCAAGAAATTATAGTACCATTATATCTATTATTTATTAAGTCAAATAAATATGGGGAAATTCCTCAAGACTGGAGACATGTACTTATTAAACCTGCCTTTAAGGGAAAGAGGAGTAGTACAAACCCAGAATAATATAGACCCTTAAGTCTACTTTCAGGTTGTGGAAAAATAATGGAAAAGGTAATATTGGATAAGTTATTGCCAGAACCAGATAGGTTGGGACTTGAAACCATATATCAACATGCATATGCTGAAAGTAGATCTATTACCACCTGTAACATGATGTTCTATAATAATATTATAACAGCTATGAATGAAAAATTATGCTGTGATTTAATTTCTATAGACCAGGTAATCACAAAAATAGATGACTATAAACAAAATCCACCAGGCAGTAGGTAAACCCAGAGGTGACAGGAGATTTTTTTCACGATTTATTAGCACAGGAAAAATGCATTGAGTGCTTTCATCATAAACTTCATCAAAATCAACAATATCTCAACAACCCATCCTTAAATAAAACTCCCCCATCGATCACATGACCTAACTGGACAAATAACGGTTTTGCAAAACACTTTTACAAATATTAACGGCAAAACATCCTATATAAAAGTAATATAAATTTAAAAGCAAGAAACCTTCACAACACATATGATCTGAGTCTTAAAACAGTTGAGGGGGGGCCTTGGGAGGACACCACTGAAGAAAGGGAGTTAAGATTGAATGCCATGCCCCCCCCCCCCCAGGTCTGAATGAAAGTTTGTCATTGGGAAGTGTCTGGTGGATTTCATTTATACAGATTTAACTTTAGCATTTGACAGGGTCATATACAAAACATTGAACAATAAATTAGAACAACTAGGTATTGATGTACTCTTGCTAAGATGGATAACTGCATGGCTTACAAATAGGACATGGCAAGTATCATACAGCATCTGGACAAGTTAAATTCTTGGTTATAGTCAGGGTGTCCTGCAGGGCTCTGTTCTAGGCCCTTACCTGTTTAGATCATATCTTTCAGACCTAACTTTTTTCAACTGAGGTGTTCTACAGCCTATATGCACATAACCTGAAATTGGGTAAACTGATTACATGTGTTGCAGATAAGGCATGTCTGCAAAAGAACTTAACTAAATTGACTATCTGGGCACAGGAGAATAATATGCTGACAAATACCTCAAAAACTAAGCATATGAGATTGGGAGGCATAAACTGAAAGGTGAATATTTAATACAGCACACAGTGATTAAAACTGTAGATTCATTTAAGGACCTGGGTATATGGGTAGATCCAGCTTTGAATTTTTCTGATCTTATCAACCAATTGGTTAATGATAGGCTAGAGCTAGAGGTTGTACAAAGAAGATTTATAAAGTCTTGGAAATCAGAAATGATGATGTCATTGTTTGTTAGTTACATTAGACCCAAACTTGAGTACGAAATAACAATATGGAAACCTTATAAGAAAACAAGCTTGAGTAAGCTGGAAAGAGTACAGTGGAAATATACCAAGGGCATCCATGGATGTGAAAATTTAAGTTATTATGAAAGACTAAAATATCTGAACTTGTACAGTGTCTCTTTTAGATATCTAAGAGGAATTCTTATTCAGGTATACAGGGCATTTTGAGACAACTACCTCTGGGAATGTTTGGGGTTATCAAAAAGTAGTAAAGCATCATCAGACAAACTATGTAGAAGATTCTGTAGGAATGAGAAATGTACTGATTGGTTCTCTAAGAGCTCAGCTGATGCATGGAACAGACTACCAAATTACATTAAAGCAAGTATTACTTTAGATATTTTAAGAACAGCCTGGACACTTATGGGAACAAGTGTTTTTGTATATTGGCAGGCTAGAAGGTCATTAATGCCCATGCTTGAAATATTTGTATGTATGTTTGTAATGCCAAAATTCATTACAGCAGAGTTTCTTATTATTTTCCTGAAAATAAACAATTATAAACAAATATGTATTATTGTTTTTACATGCCTCCTGTTGATAATACAGCTATACTGGATATCTTCTTCATTGGATATCGATAACAATTCCACAAAAAAAAAAATACTACTCAAATGGCAGTTGAACTGCAGTTCATCTGTGAATGCCAGCTGGTTTGACATAAACTCTAACTCCCCTACATCTAGCATGAATTTATATGGTTTCACACAACTTATTAATAATCCCACACACTATAGCAAGACATCAAATTCCCTGTTAGACTGGATGCTAGTATCAGACACTAGCAAATACACCACCCCAGGTACAATGTCAAACTATCTCAGAGATCATCTCTCGGGTTATACAAACAGACATCTCGCGCATCCACTTAAACAGCATGTTTATAAAACAACATGCATCCTTTCCAAGTTAAACCCAGAAATGTTCATTACTACCCTATCATCTATCAACTAGAACTTTAAAAATCCTCCCCTCAGATGATACTGTAAATGAATTCAGTACAACTTCCCTGAATATCCTAAATAGCTTTGCACCTCCTAGAAGGAAGAGACTAAAAACAAATAATGCAGTTTGGCTATCCAAAAACAGCAGAATGCTAATAAAGAATAGAGAAAAAGCACTGAAAGAATGGCAAAAATATAAGACACCATAATATCTTGTAAACTTTAGAATGCTTCGCAATTGTACTAAAAAGCAAATAAATGAAGACAAAAACTGTACTGTAATAGCTTCCAGAATAGTAGTTAACACAACCCTAAAATATTCCGGACAGCCATTAAAGAAATCCTGCATTCCAGCCAAAACTTCAGCTCTAAGTCCATTCCCAATAACTTACCACTCAAAACCACAATACAATTTAACTCTTATTTCATACATAGTATACTATCTCTAAACAAGGATTCCCCAACATCTAACCCTAACCGTGCCCATTAGCCATACATCACCAGATCCACTTTTGCCTTCAAACCTGTGCCCACATCCTATATAAAACTACTCTTGAACTCAAACCATGCTCTACTTCAGCTGATGACCTGCCAAGTTGTTGTTTGTCTTTTGGCTTTTTCCCGGTAAGGGGTCACCACAGCGGAACTCCGGTCCACTAATGATTGGCAGAAGATTTTTACAAAACGCTGAGGTGCCAGCTCAATGCCCAACCTTCAACAAAGGCACGCCCATTTACGCACGCATGTCTTTCGAACTCTACCCAACCACGGGGAGGACATGCAGACTCCACACAGAAGGCACTCCCAAGCCAAGCCGAGAATCGAACGGGAGAACCTCTTGCTGTGAGGTAACAACGCTACCGCCGTACCACCGCGGCATACGTGAGTACCTTAAAATATCAACCAATAGTATTGCCTAGCCTGTCTCAATCCTTATATGCAGGTCAATCCAGGAATCCCATGTTCCCTCTCTCTCAGGAAAAAGTTGCACATTATCCCTCTGCAGATAGGAGGAAATTCAATAGACATTACGAACTTTAGACCTATATCAATCTTTATCCCCCCCCCCAAAAAAAATCTTTGAAAAATGTATTGAAAACCAACTGCTAAATTACCTCCTGTGGGGAGAACTATCCCCCACACAACATTGTTTCCATCCTTCCCATAGCACTAATACTGCACTTCTAACCTATATAGATACTGTCAATAAAGCTAGAGATAACAGCTCCTCCTCATTTCCAGACTTGTCTAAAGCCTGCGACACAGTTTGTCACAGCAAACTTCTACTTCAAACGCCCTCATTAGGTCTCTGTCAGGCCACCCTTCTATGGGTCAAAAGCTACCAGTCCAATAGGTATCAGTCAGTAAAATTGCACTCCATCCTCTCTCCATACCTCCCAGTCACCACTGGTGTACCACAAGGCTCTTTCCTTAGACCCCTCCTCTTTAACATTCTTACCAACACCCTCCACACATCTGTACAACAGGCCTCTCTAATACAGTATGCAAATCACTCTACACTCATTTGCACATCTGACAATATGGCAAACCTCCAAAAAAATACTCAACAAGCTTTAACAGCCACTGAAATATGGTTTTGTAAATTAAAAGTCATGTTCTACCGAAAAAAAAAAAACAAAAAACAAATACTTTTTTCCCAAATCCCTCTCTCATGAAAAACAAAATGTAAAATCCTCTCTCTTGATAATACAACCATTGAAGTCACTTCTCATAGTAAATTATTAGGGATGATAGTGGATGATAATCTTAAATTCAACCTGGATATGCAAAATTTCATAAGAAAAACTCAGGGTCTATATCACATCGTCAAACTGTTAATTTATCAAATACCTAATCATCAGACCTTAATTGTCAATATACCTATTCCGTGAATGACCTAATCATCAAAGTAGAATTCATCGAAAGATTTTACTTGGAGATTTACTCCACATGCCTCCACTAAAAATAGGATCCTACACAGTCGGACTTTCCCAGTAATCAAATGCCAATAAATAAATAAAATAATTTGTGAATAAATACAGTATTTATTGTTCTCCACTGTCTTGTGAGGAGGAGTAGCTGTGTTATAGGACCTGTTTTAAATGATATCCATATATTTCTTCTAACAAATATTCTCTAATGTGAAATTTCAAAATGGAGTTATTCTGGCTTGCTAGTGTAAGAAAAGGATGTCTGCCTACATTATCAGCAGACTAGGATTGTCTGATAACATAGAAAGCCACAGAGTTATCAGAATAAGGTTGGCTTGAGTGGCTGATGGAT